>NC_009295.2:220506-223899 GCF_000002845.2 Leishmania braziliensis MHOM/BR/75/M2904 | reverse complement strand
GCGCTCAACGTCAGTGTGACTCCTATACACTGAGATATATAAAGGTCCTATGTGTGTAGAACGAGATCGACGTGTCCTCTTCCTGCGGGCGTGCTTGCTACCACAGCAGAATCTTCCCTTTCGAGTCGTGCACCGGCAGCGTGTGTGTCTCCTGGGCCTTTCCTCAGTGGCTTCCTTTTGGGCTGAGCTCTTCATGTCCGCTATGGCGTCTTCCTCTCCTTCCTTCGAGATCCCGCTACCCTCACGGTCGCTTCTTCTCTGTGTTTGCAATTCCTCCCCCCCCCACCCCCAAACACCGTGTGCTTCCCCACACATCTCTTGCCGGTCTCCCCCGTCTCCTCTGCTTATCGACCTCCACAACGTTTGTAGCTCGCACCGGTGGTCGTCGTCTTTTTCCTTTGCTTTGTGTATCACCCCCTTCCCCTTCCTTGCATCCGCTGCGAGACTTGGCGCCAACACCTTTGCATTCCTTACTTCTTAGGGGTCACCCACGGAGGACGGTGCTGTACGCACCCCTATCGTCTTCTCCAGCCTCCCGACTCGCGCCTCCTCCGTTCTTTGCCAACGCGGAGACGTGCACGGCATGTTTTCTTCTCCCTGCACAACCGCCACCGGCAACGGGTACGAGGCATCGAACGTAGCAGAGCTGAGATGGTCGAGTGCGAGTGGGCCGAGAAGCGGTGTAGAGTCGAAGGGTTCGATGGCGCTGTACTCCGACTCTGCAGGTACGACGCCGCCACTTGGCTGCGGTAGTGATTCGGTGGCTGCAGCGGCATCGATACCGCCAGCCGGACACGTGACGTTCTCTACCGCTGATCTCGTGGACAGGAGCGCCTTCTTGTTTGGACTTCTTCAGTCTGATCACTTGGTGCATGATGTGCACGACGCCATCTCTATTCTCAACAGCGTGGCTGCTGACAAGGCGGACGACGGCGACCTCCGTGGCCGCGCTGCGGGCGGCCGGGGCGGCGGCGGGGGGGCCCTTTCGGCTGTCTTTTACTTTATTGCCCGCTCTCCCAGCCCCGACATGCCGTGGCGCCCCACTTACACCAGCGCCGTACTGCTGTGCATATTTTCCACCGCGGAGGCGGCGCAGCGGGCGGTTGCCCGTGTCAACGGCGTACTACTGCACACCATGCAGACGGAGGTGCGAGACTCTACATCGATGGCACAGATCTCATCGCCGTACCTTGTCCTCCGGCCGGCCAGGGAGTTTGCCCTGGGGCCGGAACATACGGACACGGCGTTGCTCACCTATCTCACGACGCCACGGTTGGTGGACTTGCTGCTGCGTCGCCAGAGGAAGCAAAAGCCGCACGACAGGGTTGCAGACGACGTAGAGCAGCGTAGCGCCATGGAGTCGTACACTCGAGCGAACTTGCCACCAGCGTATCTGTGCGGCTCCGCCGCGCGTCTTTACGCTGCCATCCTGAGCCCACAAAGTCCTTACGCAGTGGACTGGGCGGCGGCGCGCGTGGCGATGGATCGTGGGGACGGTATCGTGGTGCCGGAGATGAGCGTGGTAGAGCCATGGGCTTGCGGTGGGGCTGGGGGGTACGATCGTGAGAAAAACTCTACCTCCATCGCTGCCGGTACCCCGCCCGTCGACAGAGGTTCGCCGCTGTTGTTGCAGGGAGCAGACATTGAGCGTCGCCGGCGCGCGGGCGTGGCGGGTGCTGCCCGCTACATCCCAATGACACTGCAGGAAGAGGAGTATTATCGTCGATACGGTTCTGGGTCGCCGAACCACACGGCCAGCAACCGTGCCCGTTGTGGCAGTGTGGAGGGGCTGACAGAGCTGATGCCCTCTCGTGGCTCCCTCTATCGTGGTGCACAGGGCGTTCTGCATGGTCTTTCGTGGTTCTGTCGCCGCGCCTACGAGAGCCTTGGTGGCAAGGAGGCGGCGCTGATCAGCGGCCCTAGTAGCCTTCCAGCGGCGCCGGCGGTTCGCAGCGCGTCACCGCAAGCACCTCCTGGACCCACAGGCACTTCCAATCAAGTGCCATTCGCTGGGTCAGCAACCGAGATGAGCGAGACGCGGGATTTCTACGAGCCTCCGCGGGTGCGGCACCGCGTGGAGGGCGGCGGGCTCGACGGTGTGCGCGACGCCCGTAGAGGAGGTGCTCAGGCGATTATGATCCCTCGCTACAATGCGGTCGGGTCTGCACTATCGTGGCTGCCGGGGTTTCACTACGTCGCGCCGCTCTTCGTCACGGGCTCCTTCCTGCTGGGTGGCACCGCGCCACCGCCGCCTCAGCGCCGTCGTATGCGTGAGGAGGAGAGTGGAAAAGAGGCACAAGTATACGGCATCGTGTCAGCGGGTGGGTGGCGACGCGATGGCACCCAAGCCCTGTC
Source organism: Leishmania braziliensis MHOM/BR/75/M2904 (assembly GCF_000002845.2). NCBI lineage: Eukaryota > Euglenozoa > Kinetoplastea > Trypanosomatida > Trypanosomatidae > Leishmania > Leishmania braziliensis. Next base: position 221,544 of record NC_009295.2, on the reverse strand, counting down.
GTATTCCTCGCTCAACCGCGCTGAGATGCCAGCGCCGTTCTCGGACAGCGCAGCATGGGGTGACCTTCCGCGGCACTCTAAGGTCTCGACTGCGCCTCAGCGAGCCGCTTTGTCCCCGGTATTGTGGAATTCACCGGCGCGGCCATCTCAGTCGTTTCCTTCGCCGCCGCCACTGTACTCGGCGGATGCCTCACAAGCAGCTCCTGGCACAGGGCCCCCTCTGGACTCACTTCTGCCAACGCCGATGGTCTCCTCTATTGCCCCCAGTCGATCCTACATGCCTCTTCACGACGACAATTTTGCGTCATCCAGCGAGAACGCATCAGTGTCAGCACTCTGGAGGCCACACACCGCTGCCAAGTCCCACTCCACCGCCGCTTCATCCCGAGGGAGCCGCGATTACATTCGAGCTGATGACGTGGACGCAGCTGGCGGGGGATCTCGGGGAGCTCGCCATGCGCACACTGCTGGTAGTGGCACACCACTTGTTGCAGGTACACTTAGGAGGGACTCCGCTACGAGATTTGGTGGGGCGAAATCCAGCGGCACACTTGCAGATGAGCTTCGCGCCTTCGCCGGCAGTACTGTAGCAGGCCCGCATGGCCGTACCGGTAGCCAGGATGAGATGCGGACCACCGCCGCAGACACTGCTCTTGGTGGCCAGGGAGGAAGAAAATCTAGCTCCCGCACATCGCGCCGTACGGTAGAGTTCAGCCTTCCCGACAGGACCAAGTAGCCCCGTTCCCGCCGCGGTTGTGTGTGTGTGTGTGTGTGTGTGTGTGTGTGTGTGTGTGTGTGTGTGTGTGTGTGTGTGTATGTGTGTGTGTGTGTGAAGGGGTGGCGCGGGACGGGGGAGCGGAGAGACCACCAGAAAGGAAAATGGATTAGTCACGAGCAGCTCTTTCGCTGCTGATATCCCATGGAGTGCTCTCAGCTTTTTGTTTATATGTTGAGCCGACGGCCTACTGTGGAGGGGGAGGGGGAGGGCCTGGAGAGTCAAAAGGGGAGGAAAGAAAGGAAGGGACAAAACGCAACAAA
>NC_009295.2:212498-220406 GCF_000002845.2 Leishmania braziliensis MHOM/BR/75/M2904 | reverse complement strand
CCGCGACCACCTCACCTCTTCCCCCCTTCCCCTTTGACTCTCCAGGCCCTCCCCCTCCCCCTCCCCCTCCACAGTAGGCGGACTCAGACTAATGGGGTAAAGATCAATCCTCAAGTTCCCATCACCAAGAGGTGAAGGGAACCGCCGTGATGTGCCTGCTCTGCTGGTGTGTGTCTGTAGTCGTACGAGGAGAGGCGTCACCGCGACTACCGCCCGACTCTTTAACGAAAAACAAGCGGGAGGGCTCGTCCACCAAGTCCCTTGGCCCACTATCTTCACACTGCCTGGACTTTGATTTGGGCTCTTGTTGGCTCGTCTACGCTTGGGTCATCGATTTGGTAGCACACCTTTCTTCTCTAACCTCTCTGTCTGTCTGTCTGTTCAGTTCCTGCTGCGTTTCTCATACCTCGCCGCTCGTCCACCCGCCATAGCGCCCATTCAAGGCATACACTCCCACAACATAACTCATCCAGAATACAAGCGAAAATGCCTAACGTCATCGTGACTTGCACCTTCAACCCCCCATCCGTCACCATCCAGGGGGCGAGCATACGCCAGGACACGATCGATGCCCTTCAGCGCGCACTGCCGAAGCAGACCACGACGAGTCTGCCTACACAGCGCCCCAGTGAACCTGCCAAGTTCCTCCTGACGAGCCGCAGCGGTACAGTGCAGGCGGGCACAGTGAACCGCATCGAGGCCGGGGGTGCCGTCGCCGATGGCGTGGCAGAGGGCAGGGAGGAGTTTTCCTCCCCGAACCACAACTCGACTGGAGTGGCCTCTGGCGAAGACGCTGAGGCGTACAAGAGCTGGCATGTTGACCTTGGGCAGCACTACTGCGATCAGATGGGCCGTACCATGATCTTCCTCGTCATCATCGAGGCGCTGGAGGAGGAGGGCTTCGGGCTGCGTGGCACGCACAGCTTGGTGGTGAAGGAGAAGGACATTACCCGCCTCATTTTCGTACGCTCGTAAGGACACAAGGCCTACAAAGGCGAGAGAAAATCGAGAAGGGGGGTTCTTCTTCGAGGCGAGGCAACTCGGGTGTTCATGAAATGCCGGCACCCTTGCTCGCGCCATCAACGACCCCAGCAACAGTGGCATATATATATATACATACACACATACCCCGACGACACCTGCGCACACACGCACACGAGTATGTACAGTTTATTTGTTGTTTTATGTGTTTCTTTTCGATCTCCCCCGAGTATGTACAATAGGCGGGTCGTGGAGAGCGCCGTCCGCGCGTGCGGTGTGTGTGTGTCGTTAAGTTTTCTTCGCACGCGGGCACACACACACACACCACACACACTCTCTCTTTCCCTCCCTCTGCAGTCAAACACATGCGTGCGTTGTTTTAGTATGTTTCGATGTGATCGCATATGAGTATATATGAGTATGTATGTGTGTGTGTGTGTGTGTCCTTTCTTTTGGTTTGTCTTGTTGTTTGACTCCCAAGAAGAGGGCAAGTGGAAAGAATGAAAGGAGGAGGAGGAGGAGAAGACAGAGGGGGGCTGAGCTCAACGCCTCCACTTCCCCCTCCTTCGTTTTTTTTTTTTTGTTGTTGTCCTCTGTGCCGCGGAGCACGGCGGTGCATATGCGCTTCGGTTAAGTGTGTATGCGTAGGCGTGTACAGGGCTGGCGAGGCACAGCATTAATCACCCGCGCTCTTTCTTATGCCTCTCGTACACGGCCGTTTTCTGTCTTTCCTGTCACAAGGAAGGAAGGGGGGATGGGAGGGAAGGGGGGGGGGGGGAAACCCTCCCCCCCTGTCCCTAGCGAGGGAAAAAGGCAAGCTTTGTGGCTCGTTCTCTCTCTCTCTCGTTCTTCTTACGGCAGGTGAAACGGCCGTCGTCGTTACGAGTGCACATCACTGCGCACCCCACCAGCACCTCACCTTTCCCTCATATATACATATATGTGTATGTATATATGTACATGTAATTCTCATTTGTGCGTGCCGACAAATCCGCCGATGCTTATATGACCCACTTGCACATCTTTTTCCCCTCCTCCGTGCTTCCCGCTCTTTCGAGCTACTGGGACGTGCACTGTGCGCTAGCCACAAGTGTATCGCGCTCAACATCTGCGCTGTGTCGGAACACACATACCCCCCCCCCCCCACACACACACACACGCACACACGCACCCATATACGTGCCCCTACGCACCTACGCATGCAACAGCACATTTAATTGTGGGTTACACACAACTCATCTCCATTCAGTAAAGCAAGAGGGGGGAGGGAGGGAGACAGCGACCAGCATCTGCTCCTTTTTTCTTCTCCCAATCACCATCACTGTGTGCTGCGTTGCTGATTCGTGTCCTTTCTCCCCGTGTGAACTGGGGGACATTTTTCATTCAGGATTGTACCTCCTCTCGTCCACCGCGGCTACCAGGCCGCTCCTGCCGTTTGTGTGTTTGGTGCAGCCTGGCCGCATATTACTGCGGTGTTTTTCCTCCCTCTCTCTCTCCCCCCCCCGTGCGGGTTTCCGCTTATACCACTCCACTCCCCCCCTCCCTCTGCCACTGTGTGTGCTGCATCTCCTCTCTTGCCTTTTCTGTCTTCTTCGAATGAAGTCGCGTTCATCCGGAGGCTCGCGCCGGGCCTCTACGGGTGGGACGGATGGTCGCTCGCTTGAGGCGGCCCTTGCAGCCTCTTCTTTACTGCTGTGGGTCCCCTACTCGCTGGCAGCGGTGTACGTGGCGTACTGCAGCGCGTTTGTATCGGAGCCGCCACTCGCTGAAAGTTTTAGCGCGTTCTCCAAGGCCGGCGGCAGCAGTGTTGCGTTGACGGCATCCGGGGGCGGCGCAGGGTTCGCGACGTCGTCTGCGTCTGCTGAAGCGTCGTTTGCCTCATCGTCGGCGTCGTCCATGGCAACGGCCATCTACGGCGGCGCCATCACCGGAGATGTGAGGACCCGGGCTCACTACAGCTTCATCTACTACTACATCTTTCCTGTCGGCTTTGGCATTGGCATCTTTGCATCACTGCTGCTGCGCGTGCTGTTCTTCAGCGCAGCAGCAATCCTCGTCACGTATTACCTCTCTGTGCACAAGGTCAACGGAGGCGAGTACTTGATGGCGGTGGCCTGGGCACTGGGGACCTTCAGTGGATGGGGATGGCTCTACACCTCGGCAGGGTCAGTGCTGCCGGCCTCGTCGTCTTCTTCATCTCCCTCGAGCAGTGGCAGCGCGGGGACGCAGATGCTCGCCTCCGCTTCCCCACCGTCGTGGCTGTGGCTCGTGGTGTCGCTGCTTACCGGCCTCTTCAGCGGCATCCTGTGCAAAGTGAAGGACATTGTGGATGGCAAGCATGCACGCGATACACATCTCTTTCCACTGCTCGATTGCTATGACGAATTCGTTGAGGAGGCCGAGTTGCGGCGCACCGCTGAGGCCGGTGACGACACCCGCGATGCTCGCAGCGCTGGGTCTCCTTCCCCTACCACTGCCTCCTCTCCTCCGTCTGGGGTACTGCGTTACCGCCACATCCGCATGTCTACCTCTCACCATCTTGCCAGCCTCGGCGACCGGCTCTACATGGTTGTGCCCTTCTGCACTGGCCAGTGGTTCTCGTTCATTCTCCAACACGGATGGCGTGGCATCATCGTGGAGAACGGCGCCATCTTGCTTTCTCTTAGCTTAGTGGGTTACACGATGCTGAGCTATAAGTTTCTGAAACGCCAGGTGCTGCGCGTATCCGGGCGGGTTACCCGCTCGGCGGCGGCGGCACGCAATCGCAATCGTCGCAACAAGCGCTGCCTCCAGCATCGACAGGGCGGTGGTGCTGTCGTGTCGTGCGAGGATGCCGCCAAAGATGCCGGCGGTGTGGAGTTTTTGGAGGACGTCGGGGAGGTGGCGGTTGTCGACGTCATTGATCTTATCTCGAAGCTGTTCACGACATCCTTTGGTGTTGTCGTGCTAGTGGTTCTGGGGCTGAACCTCTTCATGACGTCCCTCTGCATCCCCTTCCTCAAGGCGCTCTTCAAGCTCAATGCGCTGGTCAGCGGCGTGGGCATTGTGATTGAGCTCATCATGTACGAAGTGGCTTGATGGACGAGAGTGGCAACTTCCGCAGTTACCACTGCACTTGGGTGGGAGGTGTGTCTACCCTTGTTGTTGGTGCGCCTGTGTCACGCGGCAGCCTTTCCCACGTTTGCTACAGGGCATCCTGCGACTCCGCTTTCCCCTCCCGGGGGAGGGGGAGGGGGGGGTTGGGGGCTCACGTGTGGCGCCTTGCCCTGCTCCACGAGCATCGACGACACGTTCTTCTCTGCTTTCACTGCCCCCTTATCAACTGCCAGACACACACACACACACACACACACGCCCACATCGGAGGGGGGGGGAGGGAGGGAGGGAGGGTATATACTGAGTGCAAAGCGAGTGAATCGAGTTACAACATCAACAACAGGCAACTCGAGGAAGACGAGGAGGAGGGGGGAGGGGGGGGGGGAGTACCGCGACCCGAGTCACCTTCCCTGAGTGAGAGAAGAAATAGTGGTGTTGTGACTCTCCTCCCGCCCCCCTCCCTTTTGCCGCAGATGCGCAGTCACTCCCCGCCATGAGGGGGGCGTACGCATCGCGGCACTCCGCCTCCCTACCATCAGCCCTCTGTGCGGTGTGCCGCCCCGCTTCGCCTCCGGCACTCCGCGCCCCCCCCCTTCCTTTTATTTCTCTGCGCATTTTCTTTCCCCTGTTGGGTGCCCTCTACTCGACCTGCGCTGCTGCGATAACGAGCAGCGGCAAAGGGGAAACCCAAGAAGGGAAAGGTGAGGTGCGGAGCGCACGTCTCTGACTTTCACTTCCGCAGGGTCTTTACTTTAGCGGAACAAACGGTCGCTGGTTTCACCACAACATCGACAACCGCAGTACGTGAGAGAGGGTCGTATGACCAGCAGTGTAGAGAGCGAGAGAGCACTGGGGCGTTATGGCTCTGCCGATCAACACGGTGGTATAGAGGAGGCGGTGCTTTGTGTGTGTCTGTCTGTAGGCGCGCACGTGGCATACACGCCTGCGCATCACATCAGCAAGAAGGCTCTCTCTCTTTCTCTCTCTCTTCTCGCCTTTTTGTTTATTCCTCCTCCTCCCTCCTCCTCGGCGTTCTGTCATCTTTGGTGCGCTGCATCGTTGGCATCCCGCACTCGCCATCCTCTGCCTCTCCCCCCTTCTCACCACGCTGTGCTTTCGCTTCTCACGTAGTGACACCGACGTCTGGATAGCACACCCGGCCACGTATATACACACACACACCCACACACACCCACACAGACAGGCAAGGAGGATCTGCCAGTCGTGATCACCAAGAGAGTGAGGCATACCCACAGGCCAGAGAGGAGGAAGTAAAGGGAAATGTCTGCCACCACCCCTCCTGGCCTGCAAACCGCGCCACCAACGGGCTCGATTACTTCACCACTCAGCTTCACCGCAACCGGGCCCACCTCGTCCTTCATCAAAGTGTACTGTGGCAAGGACGAGTGTGTTCCGCTCAGCAAGCAGTGCACCGGCGGGGTCTTCCAGGGAGCCCTCGCAGAGCTTGCAACCCGCGTCAGCAAGCACGAGGCGCTGGCTCAGAGCAGTCGAAGTCGCCGCGCGAAGACCATCGGAAGTGCCGCCGCGGCAGACAGTGAAGTTCCGGTTGCGGCGACTGCTGCTGTTTCCAGCAGCAGCGTCGGTGGCAAGGGGGAGGCGACACCCCCGGCGGCAGAGAGTCGCGCAGGTGCCGCGGGGCACTCTGGTGGGGTGGGGAGGGATGGAGGCACCAGGACAGAAAAGCAGCCGTCCGCACCTCTGTCGTCGACGTCAGCGTCGGTTCTGTCAGCATCGAAGGGTCGTGCCTCGCCTGGGCCCTCCACAGCACCCCTCCACACCACCGCCACCTCACTCAGCATCAAGGCAGCTGATGCGCCGGCAGGTGATGTGCTTGCAGGGGTGGATGATGTTCGTATGGCATGTGGTGCCGTGTACCGCCGTGCTGAGCTGCTGCCGCTCAGTTTTGTGCGCGACGTCGCGTCAAACAGCAAGGTGACGGTGCTGTACAGGCAACACCTTCAGCTTCAGGAGCAGCTCCGGCGTCATCAGCTGGAGCAACAGCAGCTACAGCAGCAGGGGGACGAGGGTGAGGACGTCGCTGCCACCATGGATTCCAAGGCATCGGAAGATGATGCGGCATATGCTGAAAGTAGCCAGAGGGCTGGGGGTCGCGTGGGTGGGAAGGGAGTCAAGTCACACACCAACAAAGTCAGCCCACGACGGCGCGGGATGCCGAGCGTGTACCGAGGCGGATCTTCTGTAAGCTCCGGTCCAACTTCCGCGGCCGCTGCGGCTGCGCTGGCTGCCCAGATCCGCACGCAGCTCTGGGCCGCTTTGCGGAACACGATCCCGTTCTTCGGAGTGTTGGCGATGCCTGTTCACACCTCCATGGAACCCCTCATCAGCCTGCCAGCAATGTCATCTGGCGGCGGTGCAAGCACTACCGCTGCGAGGGCGGCAGCACCGACACCGACAACGACAACACCGCCGGCAGCAGGCATGGTGTCAGGGGCTACGGCCGTCTGTAGCGGCTCGTATGTGTTGCTGGGGTGCCGCGAGCGACCGCGCAAGGCAGCGCTTGCGGGTGAAACAGCACCGATGTTTTCCCCAGCGGCGCCATACGCATCCGCTGCTCAGTCCGTCATTGGCGGAGTTGCCGCGTATCCAAACATCTCGGCTGTGGAGAGGCTGGTGGAGCAGGCCAACGAGGCATCCGTGGTGCGGCTTCCACCTCTCTGTAGCGACGCTGTGCTTCGCAGCACCGGGGCCGCTGGTGACAGCGCCAAGCGGTCACCGCGAAAGCCGCGTTCACACCCGAGGGACCTCCAGGGGCATCAGGTATTGCAGCAGTCCCTGCCGGCGCGGTGCACGCTGCAGCCCAACACGAACCGCGTCGTGCCAATGCCGCTTCCGCTTCCGGACGACATCGCGGCCTGTTACAGCGCAGCGAGGCTCGTGACGAAGCCGCTCGGGCAATCCGCTGCGGCCCCCAACGAGGACGTGGACGACTCCACTGCGCTCTCGGGAACTCACGCCAGCGGGGATGCCACTCACTCCCACAGTCGAGGTCACTCCGGTCGAACACGTCGACGGTCCTTAGATGAGCACGCCGACATTCTTGTGAGTACGGCGGATGTCTCTGCGGCTGCGGGTTCGCGACCTTCACTGGACAGCGGTAGGGGCGCATCATTGACGTGGTTTGCGAATAGCGCCAAGGGCGGCGGCGGCGGCGGTGGTGGGGCGTTCTCCGACGAGCTCAGCGTCGAAGGTGGCGAGGAGGCAATCCTAACGGCAACAAAGCGGCCGTTCTGTGCTGCTGCTGCTGCTGCCGCTTCGCGTGGCTTTAGCTCCCCATGTACCTCGCCGCGTACGAATTTGGCCGCGGGGCCGAGCGGCAGCCTACCCAAAGACGGCGACGGACTTGCAAAGGAGGCAGAGCCAAGCGTGCCCCTTTCCGCGGTCGCCATCGCCCGCCTTATGCCTTCCACTCGGTTCACGGTGCAGCTCTCCAGCTGCGCGGTAAGCTTGACTGCGCAGACGCGGAAGGGAGCGGGGGGGAACGCGGCTGGTGTCGCTTCCGGCAACGCCACTAGCACAGCAAGCAGCGCCACCGCCGGTGGCGCTGTCGACAACTATGCAGACGAGCTTGCTGTCGTGTTCGACGGGCTGGATGTGCTCTGGCACGGGGCCAACGGCGAGGAGGCGTTGCTGCAGTGGGTGCTGGACGAGTACTCCATTCTACTGAAGCAGCGTATGGCGGCCGCCATTGCGCAGTGGACGTCTATGGTACGGGCCGGTGACCCCAGCAGTGGCGCCGCCGCTGCATCCTCGTCCAAGGCGAACAAGATGCGGTGCCAAGCATCAAAGGGC
>NC_009295.2:187612-212398 GCF_000002845.2 Leishmania braziliensis MHOM/BR/75/M2904 | reverse complement strand
AGGCTCAGCAGTTTTGCGAAAGTGAAGGATAGAGGGTCAGATGAGACTGATGGTACGCGGTTCCGTGGGACGACCCCCCCTCCCCTCCCCACACACACACACATGGCTGCCACGCTATCCCCTCTTCTTCTTCTCCCCCTCTCAGTCTTTCCCCCCCTCTATTTGAGTCGCCCTCTTGTCTCTGTCGTATTTTCTGCTGCTTCCCGCTGGCTGTGACGACACCCTCTCATCGTTTTGAAGCTCCTCGTCACTGCGAGTCACTGCAGCAGGCGCCGCCCGCCGCCCACCCCCCTACTTTCACGGACGCCAACGGTCCAACACTGAGAGGCGGCCGCGCCGCTCTCCCCCTCCCCCCTCCCGATGCGCTGCAGGCCATTGTGCGTGACCACGCGAGCGCAGGCACACCGCGTCTCTTTTTTTCATGCAGGCTTGGCCTCGGTGACCGAGGTGCCCTTCCCGGCTCTCACTGGCGGGACGAGGCATCCACAGCCTCGGTCCCTTGCCCAGGGCGTTCACTGTGGTGCGTGTCTGCGACGGACTGCGTCGGTTGCTGCCGCCCTGACTTCCGCGTCCTCTCCGTGCTGGACATCCACGGCACGACTCTTCACCAACGCGAAGAAGTCGTATGCGCGCGGCACGGAGGAGGAGCAGCAGATGCGTCAGGAGGCTGCAGCGAGGGAGTGGCGCCGCTTTCTCGCTCAGCCAGTGGACGCAGACGGCGGTAACGCCCCGACGGCGCGCAGTGTTGAGGACCGCCTGCCAACCAAGAAGCAGCTGAGCGAAGAGTTGCCTACGATGGCAGAGCTGGATAAGGCGCTTCGTGAGGGGAGGATTGATGCGTACGCCATGAAGCTAGACAAGGACGAGGAGTAGAGGGTATTGGTGAGTTTCGTGACGGCCTCTCTCCTCTGCCACTCTGCCACTCTCTCCCTTTGGTGATCTTGCGTTGCTCCACACTCCCCTCTACACACACACACACACACACACACACATCCGCGCACATCCACACACGCGTGGCTCTGCGTGATACGAAATGGCCGCTCTCCGCTTGTTTGTCTGTTTTCCCCTTCTGAGTGTGGCGTGTGCCTCTGCCACAGAGGAGCCGCCGGAACGACTTGTCTGCCTGTCGCCGTCTTTCTGTGTGGGTGTGGGTGTGGGTGGGTGTGCTGTAGGAGAGCGAGGAGGCGGAGGTGGAGATCGTGTGGCAGTGAAAAGGCGATCTGGGCGTGTAAGACGGGATCACAATGGGAATACGATCATCATCATCATCATCACACGTTCTTCTCCACAGACGTTCTGCATATGGGCAAGTCTCTCTCTCTCTCACTTTCCCTCTTCTCTCGTACAGGCACAGGACGAGACGCACCCGACTCGCTGTCTCTCTCCTGCTGCTGCTGCTGCTGCCGCACTGCAAGCAGGACGCGGCTGTGCTTTGCGCTTTCTCTTCAGCTCTCTCTCTTTTTTCTCTCTCTCGTCCTGCTGACGCACTTCCGGCCTGCCGCGGCGCGGGTGATGTTTTCTGCTGCGCACAGCCAACGGACACGGTGTAAGGGTATGCATGACCGCGTCGTGGGCAATGAAGCCTTTTCGGGGGTTTTCACCTGCCTCTCCTCCCCCCTCTGTGCTTGCACGCGCGTCACCTTTCCCCTCTTCCGAGGATCGATCGCTCTTTCTCTCCCCCCCTTCTCTCTCTCAGCGGTGCCGCGGCGACGTGGAGCGGAGGGGGAGAGACCATGGCGATGGGTGAAGGTGAAGGAAAATCACACCCCCTTGGTCCCCCTCCTCCCTACCGCCGCAGCTTGACACACTTGTGCTGGCGCAATCGCCCAGCACGTGCAGTTAACTAGCTCGGCTGACCGCACGCTCGCAGGTGCGCCTCCCCGCTCTTTCACTTGTCGCTTCTTTTCCTGTGATGGGACTGCGGGTGGTTGGCAAGAAGAGAGAGCGCTGTCCCCCCTTTCCTCGCTCAGTTACTTCCCTCCTCTCTCCCTCTCCCCCTCTCTCTCTGTGCGTAAGCGGATGTGGCCGTCGCTTGTCGGTTGACTTACGTGTCCTGTGGTGGCATCTTCACGCACGGGCGCACATATCGAAGCGCGAGGGGGTTTCTTCGCTGTGCTCGCTCAGCCGCCATTACATCCCGCCATCCGGCTGATCCACTTCATTCTTTCTGGCCGGCAGAGGCAGCGAGCCGCTCTCCGCACGCCTCACATCGTCTCGCGTCCCTCCCCTCGGGTGGCTCGACCCCCCAAAACAAACAGCGCCGCGCCACACTTTTCTGCCACACACACACACACACACACACACACACGCGTCCTGCGGTCGGCAGACGGCTATACCACGTCCATCACTTGCTCACTTTTCCCTCCCTTTTCCCGCACGTGTGTGCATCTCCTTCGTTTCACAGCGGCGTAGGGGCAGATGAACCACCCCAGTAGGCAGAGCGACGTCAACGCCAGCGATGCAGCAGCCCACCTCGACAACTCTGGAGGTCCGTCCTCGATAGATCCGTCGTTTATCGCCACTGCGGCTGCGTCGCCTGCTGTCGCTTGTGCCATCGCCTCGCCAGCCCCAGGAGGGCTTGCACAGAGGACTCGCGAAGTGCACCTGCCCGCGCCGCACCCGCGTCGTTCAGTGCAACCGCCGCTTCGAAGACCAGGGCTTCTGGTCGCGACACCACGTCCTGGAGAGCATGAGCACCACCGTCGCCGCCACAGTGACGGTGCCTCTCCACTGCGCGTGCTGTGCGCCTGCGACACCTTCAAGGGCACCCTCTCCTCGGATAAAGTTGGCGAGGCGGTGGAGAAGGGATACTGGCAGGCGTGGGCCAAGACGCACGGCTCCGCAACAGCGCAATCCCACGCGCTTCCAGCAGTCACGGCACCGGTGGAGGAGGTATCGACGTTATCGCCTACGTCTCCACCACTGCATCTGGTGGCACCGCCGCTAGCCACAAGCTTACTTCCTGCGCAGCCCCCTTCCGCCCTTCCGGCAGACGCGGTGCGGTTCCTACACCTACCAATGAGCGACGGCGGTGCCGGCCTGCTGGACAGCGTTACCTACTCCCTAACGCACGCGTGCAGGATGGGGGCCACCGAACTGGGTTCCTCGTCCTCGGACAACGCGTTGCGCCTGCAGCGTGTGTACGTGCCGGCGTCCGTCCCAATCATAGGCCCCCTCGGCACTGCGATCACGACGGACAGCAGTGCCGCAGGAGGCGCCGCAGGAGCTTCTCACGGGGTGTCCTTTGCCTGTGACGTGGAGAGACGGGTGCTTGTTCTCGAGATGGCAGAGGCGGCTGGGCTGCCGCGCATCGCGCGTGCACAAGACCGGCACCCAGGTCGCACGACAAGCTACGGCGTAGGTGAGCTTATCCGCTACGCGCTGGTCTACATGGCTAAGGCTGCTCATGCACACGCGGAGGCCCAAGCGGCCCCGAAAATGGCTTCCCCCGAGAGCGAGGAGGGGGGATGTGGGGGTGTGCGCCTCTTCCTGGGCATCGGCGGCAGTTCCACCAACGACGGGGGTCTTGGCGCGCTGCAAGCGCTTGGGCTGGAGATCTTTGTGGACGCCGCGCACGCCCGCGCGACGGACGGCGGTAACGTCGGCACCCAGTGCGTGTGCGCAGCAGCAACATCAGCAGCGGCTGATGAGCAGGCAGCTCCGTGCCATGCTGACGATGGCACGGATGTGCGCCTCGCGAGACCCTTCCGTGGCGAGGACTTGGCCCACGTCACCCGCGTCCGCATCAGCGCAGAGATGCGTTGCATTTTCCCCTACTTGCCTGAGGCAGCGATGTCACCGACTGCGACGGGCGCGAAGCGCGGTGCTGCGCAAGCCGTACCACCGGCGAATTCTTCACCGGCGCCGCCGCGCGCGTGCTACGTTGCGGAGGTGTGTTTGATCTGCGACGTGGACAACGCGCTTGTTGGCCCACGCGGGGCGACGCACACTTTTGGGCCGCAGAAGTGTGCGCCGCGCCACGCGCCGCTGCCTCATTCGTTGTTTGCCACAGCTGCCGGCACCCCTCCTGCTGGATCGCACGCGGGTAGTAGTGCAGAGGCCGAAGCTCCCCAGAATGCGGTGGGCGGCGCCATCACTTCTGTCGCGCATCATCAGCAGCATCAGCAGCAGCAGCAGCAGCAACTGCTGGACTCGCTGGAGGCAGGAATGCGACACGCTGCCACACGCGTCGTGGCGAGTTTGTGGCGGCACCTTGCTGCTGCTGCTGATGCGGATGTGGAGGGCAGCGGAGCAGAGGCGGCGGTGCTGGCGGATCTGCTATACAGTCCAGGTGGTGGTGGTGCGGGGGGCATGAGTGGGTTCTTCCGCTATGTACTGCAGGCGTGCTATGTACCTGGGGCGGACGTGGTTGGGGGTCTTCTCGGCCTGTATGAAACCCCGAGAGTCGCGCAGCTGCTGGGAAGCGGGGCCAGCAGCCCATCAAGGCGTGGTGTGGTAGCCGAGGTGGAGAAGCGAGGCGGACAACGGGGCGATGACGTGTTTCCGGTGCCGGCAGAAATGCCTGCGGCCATGACGTGGCAGCCAACGGGGTTATCACTGCGGCGCCCGCGCGGGTCTCTTTTCTACACGTGCGACGTCCTCGTGTCAGGCGAGGGCTCCTTCGACGATCAGACAATTTTGTCGCACAAGACGGTGGGCCGGCTGCTGGAGATGTGCACTGTAGCCAACGCATACCGCTTGTGGCACCACTACTGCGACGACGCGGGGGAGGGCGAGGCGGCCTGGAGCGAGCAGCGCGGCTGTCGCTGCATCACCGATGTGGTTGTCGTGTGTGGCCGCTGCGGCTTTGACGACTACACGCACCTTCAGTCCTCTGTGCTGCAAGCCGTGTGCAGAACTCTACTCCTGCCCAGCACTTCGAAAGACTGTGCGGCAGCTGTTGCTGCAGCTTCTCCTTCGATGCGAATGTTTCATGACGTAGCCGGCGCCAACGCGGATGCCGCGCGTCTGCACGTGTACTTGCAGGGTGTGAGGCAGTCATCTACGTTCCGGCGTGCGTGCGGCGAGTCCTCTCACGCTCCGGAGGACTCGTGGAGCGCCGAGCACCTTCTCTCGAACTACTGTGTGCCGCGTGTGACGGTGCTGCCGCTCACACCGATGCTGTTCCCTGTGCCTACAGCAATGCAGCAGCCGTACAAGTGCATCATTTCAGCAGTGGCGCAGTTACTGGAAGAGTCAGTGAGGCGCCTGAGAAGCGCGCAAGCGGTGAGCATGTTGGCGTGTGGAAGTCATGACCAGAGCTCTCTCTAGTGGCGTACTGCGGTCTTGTGCTTCCAATTCCTCCATCTCCGCCGCGCCACCACGCGGCGGAGAGCCATTGATGATACTCACCTCGTCAATGCGCCTCTCTAGGGTCGTTTTATATTTTTTGCGTATTTCTCCGCATACGCACACACACACACGCACACGTGTACACTCCGTCGAGGTGCTCTCTCTCTCTCTCACGCCTTTAATACGAGGAAGAAGTGAGTCACAGCCTCGGATGTCGTCACTACGCATTCATAAGACATGTCTGCGTCTTGGCCACGAATCCCTCCCCCTTCTCTCTTACTCTCGACCCCTTTTAGCTACGGCCTGCACTGCAGCAGCAGAGGTTGATTCTCTTAGCTGTGGACGGCGCAACGGTGTGTGTGTGTGTGTACCCTTCCGCGTACCTCCAGGGTTATCCCCTTCTCTTTCTCTCTCTCTCTTGCCCTCTTTGCTTGCTGATGTCCCATTCACACTGGAGCTTTTGCTTTCCTTCCCCTCCTGCATGTCTCCCTCATCTCTCCCTCCCCCTCGCCTCTTTCACATCCTCCTGCTGCACTACACCAACTGATCCCTCCCCCCTACTCTCACACACTCACACACCCACGCCAGCGAGCCTTATTGCAGTCACGCACACCCCGACAGACAAGACGCGCGTGGGAGTCGCGTCTGCTTGGCGCTCCGCTCACACTTTCTCCAGGTTTCAATGCTCGATGTGAATTGCTGCTTCGCAGCCCAAGTCGATGCGTCGACTGCAGCGCTACATCACCGTCACCACTTCCTCCTGGCGTGGTCGCTGCACAATCAGCGGCACCCCCAGACTCCTCTGTTACTTTCAGGGAAACTCGTCAGAATGCACACCGCGTTGCCGTCATCAGCGCTGCCTTGCTCGTGCGCATGAGAAGACCGTTGAGCCGAGTACCATCAGGAGTCACCCACCACAGCGAGGGCGTCGGAGACATGTTCTTGCTGAAGTATATGGGAGGCAGGCCAGTCGCGCAGCAGCCGTTGATGTTGACGTGACGGTCACATGTAGTTCCCTTATGAGTGAGTTGCAGCGCCTGTTTCCCTGGAGCACCTCCTACTGCCTGTGGCAGGAGCGACGACGGCAGACGTCAGCGCCTTCTGCTAGGTCAGCTTTGTCGTCGGCTGCAGCGCAGGAGGAGGACTGCACATCATCAGAGCCGTACACCTCAGGCGAGGGTTATGACTGGCGGCGTCTGTTCCTCGTGCGCTATGAGCCCCATCCTGCACTTCTATCCGCCACGCTCACCACACAGAGGGGCGGTGCTGAACGAGGCTGCAGTGGCGCCTCTGCCGCTACTGCAGTTGGCGCGGCCAGGCGCGGCCACAGAGCGAGCCAGCGGTGCTCTCGATCAAGCCGGCAAAGCCGAGCAGACATCTGTGGAACCACGCTGAGCACGGCGGCTGCGTTACTCAACTTAGCCACGCCGACTGCGGCGGTAGCAGGGGGCACATGTGAAAGCCGCGCGCTGCAGCTGTGGCAGGCGGTGCTACTGTCATCATCATCGTGGTGCATGGAGGCCTCTTCTTGTCCACACAACAAGTCGCAGGTAAGCGGCTCATCGCATACCTCGCCGGGAGACGCCGCGCGCGCGATGGTGGCTGGTCGACAAGGTTGCCGTGCGGGTCCACGGACGCCTGCGGCAAGGATGGCGGACAGCCCAACTGCACGCTACGCTGGCAAAGGCGTGCGAACCAAGCGGACCGCAGTGCCTTCAAACATGCCGTCTGAGTTTCCGGCGCCACCGCTCCTGGCGTGGACTGCCCCTCCTTCCTACGAACTCTACTACCTTTCGGGAGACGTCGATCGCCCGAGGCGCCGCGCCGCTTCGTCTGGCCAGCTCGATTCAGCCCCAACGACGGGGGCAACGAGGCCTCCACTCGAGCACCGACCCCAACGCAGCGACATCGTACGTCGACTGCGGCGAGTGGGATGCCTGCATGCGATACCTGGTCTGCCGCAACTTCCGCCGATGCTGCTGAGCCGTGAGGACGCAACGCCCTCCGCAGAGGCGCGTGATGGCTCACTGTTGGTGTGCGCCGAGAGCACGCACCCGCGCACAAAGTGTGTCGCACAGGAAGGCGCGGATGAAACCAACACGCTGCAGGTGGCGGCAGCAGCTGACAAGGCACACGACATCAGAGATGACGGTGACACATTTGTGGAGGAGGGGGACGTGCTGGGTGGCACTGTCTGCTCCTTGCACGACTACTGCCTCTACCTAACCGGGAGCGGTCATCTCGAAGAGGATGAGGCTGTCAATGGCGCGGACAAGGCAGCGTATCGGTCGCCGTCCCACACGGGCCAGCCCGCCACAGATTCGCCAGCTTCCAGTGGCCGAGGTGCACGTGTGTTCGAGAGGGCATGTGAACGCGTCGGTGGCACTACAGGCGTCTCGCACGTCGCCCCTGTTGACGCCGCCGCGGCTGCTTCATCGCCGTCATCCCCATCACCGACTATCAACGCAGCCGCCCCTGCGGCCATGTGCTTTTTCGCTTCGCCCCTGTCCCGCGGTGCGGAGCAGGCAGGCCGAGGGACTCGTTCGACTACTTTCGCGGAGCGCTGGGGTGTGCTGGGAGACGACGAGGGAGGCACGGAGGACTTCTCAGGGTTGTATGGGCACCAGCAGCAGCAGCAGTTGGACAGGAAACAGGCCGGCGCCACCGCAGGTATTCATCCGCGCCGACTTTACGAAGACGTCGGTCACCATCACTGGAACTGCATCTCATGCCGCGCCTTCGTGGATGAAATGGTTCGGGTACGTCATCGCTCCCACGAGCCCAGCAGCGTAACAGCTGCCCTCTCTGCACATCCCTCGGCACCACCGCAACGGGCATCCATCGCAGCGCCTGCGCCCAGGCGTCAGCAGCAAGCGGCCCATAATCGGCATGAACGCACTGCATCGACCTCAGGCGGTGCAGTGCTGCCTTTCTCATCGACGCCTTGTGCCGCCCCCTCGCTGTGGGTGTCCGACCTACCGGAGATGGGCTGTTCTGTAGCGGCACTCTCTGCGTCTCACGGTGTTGGCGTCTTACTAGCGCACCCGCACGAGTGGATTTACTTCAGCGTTCTCTTTCACGTGCACGCGGCGCAGTTGCCGAGTGCATGCGCACACTCTGCTGCGAGACTTGCCTCTCACCGAAGTCTCGACCTCTCGCATCTCTACTGCTTCCTGGATCCACCGTGCCGTCTGTCCACCGAGGAGCTGGAGGAGTGGGCGCGCGCGACACGAGAGCGGCGGAGCGAGCGTGAACGGGCGCGTGGTCGGTGCCACAACCATCGCCGCGCCGGCCACAGCCGTGGTGAAGAAGAAGAGGGCGGCAAACACATTAGGCGTGCTCCGCCGTCTTCACCGCCCGCTTACTGCGCTGCCGCGCAGACTCACCCCCATGCGTCACGACTCAGCTGCGGTACCACCACTTCTTGTCGTGCGACAGCTGTGGCCAGTGAGCCTCCTTCGCCCTCCGCGGCATTGGCGGCGGCGCCGTCGATGGCGGGCCCACGTACGTGGCTCGTCTATGTGCACCCCGACGTGTCGCTCCGAACATTGCCGCGGCTGTGGGCCTGCGCAGTAGGCGAGGCTGCCTCAGGCAGCGGCAGCGAGGCGGGGGTGGGAGTGGGTGAGCACGAGGACGCCCTGCCTTCTTATTTTCATTCGGCTCTGGCGCGCACACAACGGCGACAGGCGGCTGAGGTGGAGATGGTATGTCGCTATCTTCTGCCGAGGACGTCGCTGCGGCGGGGTCCCTCTCCTGCGTTGCTCGCGCGCCAGGCGCAAGCCTCCGTCGGTGCGCGGGCACGTCGCTCACGTGGCTCTCTGGCCCCTGCAGCGCCAGCCAAAGCCACC
This sequence comes from Leishmania braziliensis MHOM/BR/75/M2904, assembly GCF_000002845.2. Lineage (NCBI taxonomy): Eukaryota > Euglenozoa > Kinetoplastea > Trypanosomatida > Trypanosomatidae > Leishmania > Leishmania braziliensis. Next base: position 203,258 of record NC_009295.2, on the reverse strand, counting down.
ACCGCGGTGGCTTTTCCGACGCCATCCACGGAAACCCTGGTGACGCCTGACGCTGCTGCGCAACGACTGTCCACCTCCGCTGCGGCATTGCCTCTCGAAGATGATGAACACCGACAGCGGCAACTGCAAGCGCTGGCATGCGGGTTCGCAGTATCGCCACTACCACGCAGCATAGACCTGCTAAAGCGGCGCCACTGGCTGACAAAGCCATTTGTGCTAGTGGAGGAAATGAAGTACGGTCGCGTGATCAAGTACGGTCCCACAGAGCTAGCGGCACCACGCGTGCTGTGACGGCAGTAGCGTCCGCTGCTCTCGCTCTTCGTCTGCTCCTCTCTTCAGGCCCACGAGGAAATTCCACCCCCACCCCTCTTACTCCCCAGATCAACAGCCAAACACACATCTCAGCATGCAGCCGCAGAGAGAGAGAGAGAGAGGAAGTGGGGCGGGGGGGGGAGGGAGGGAGGGAGGGGAAGAGAGCGAAGGAGGCTCAGGCGCATGTCCCCCTCCCCTTCCTCCTCCTCCTCCTCCGCTTCCTCTCGTTTCTTCAACGCGCTGCGTTGTTTGCTTTTTGTTTTTCTCTCTCGATAAGCGCCACTGCTGCTGCTGCTGCTGCTGCTGCTACAACGTAGAGACCATACGCATACGCACGGGCACACACTAACACGCACTGATTGGTGGTGGTAGTGGCGTCGCACACTCGTCATGAGGGGAGAAAGGGGAGGGTGGACGGTGATATCACTCATAGGCAGCGCTGTTGCTACATCATGGGGGTGGCCTTCGTGCTTCCTGTCCTCCACCTTCTTACGATCGTCTCGTCAGTGCAAACTGTGAGCTCGATCTCTCGCCCCTACCCCGTGGCCTCTGTTACCGTAACCGAGGACATTCCTGCTGTACAACACTCACCGTCGACAGGCACGCGCGCACGTGATGGTGAGGCTCTGGTACTCCCTTAACCTTAACACGCCAAGCTCATGTTTGTGCTTCTCCTTCGACACGCTCTCCACACTGCCCTTTCCTCATCTCAGCCAGGAGTTTCATATCGAATCTCTCCTACTCGTGCAGTAGCACCCACCTATCTGTGGAGACACGCGTCATTGCCATGGCTGGTGGAAAGTTGTCGAAGCGTGTGAGGCTGCGTGCAAAGAACTCGCGAAAACAACAGGCTCATCACGTGTCTGGTGAACACGCGCTGCCATCGAGCGGCCTCTCCTCCTCTCCACCGCCGGCAACTCCGCCTACACACTCGCCAACGAAGGCGCATCGTCAAGAGGCGCTGGACATTCGTGACGCCCTGCGGCAGCGTCAGGGTCGTGCCAGACATGCAGCAGCTATGAAAGTGAAGGGGGCGAGTAGTAGCCGCACCACTCAGGGTAGCGGTGATGCGAAGCGCAAGCTGACAAAGAAAGCGAAGAAGGACACGCCGTCATCGCAGCGTACTGCGGGGCTACGGCGGGCGACGCTTCTAAAGCAGCGCCGACTCATGTTACCGCATATGACCGCCGCGGAGGAGCGCATGGCGATGGCGCAGGAGGAGTTGAATCTCTTCGATAAGGTGCAGACGGTGCCGGCGTACGCTGCGGACCCCTTCGCTGCGGTCATGCAGCACCTGTCCTCTACGATGGATGCACTGCAGCCACAGACGCCGGATGTGGGCCCTGCCGAGCGCGCTGTTGGCGCAGGCCGCCGGCGCTGAGCTAGTGTGTGTGTGTGTGTGGGGTCTCTCTCGTCTTTGAGTGCTCCTTTTCCTGAAGCGACGCCAAGTCGAATAACATCGAATGTTGTGTGCGGGTGGCGGTCACGGGCTGGGATACCACGCGCGCCGGAAGGTCACCTACCGCGGGGGTCGTGTGGAGCCGCAGGGGCTGCCGATAAGGAAACTCAACTCACAGATGAAAAGAGAAGCTCCGGAAGACGAAGCCAGAGGAGGAGGAAGGCGGCGGGGCCAGGTGGTGTGCAGGAGAAGTTGTCGCTCGTCCTTGACTTACCCTGCTGAGCGAAGGTGTCCACAACGGTGCGTGTGAGCTGCGCGACGTGAGGGAGGGAGGGAGCTGATATTGCCCTGTACGCAACGCCCGGGGTTGAGGGTCGCGCCTCTGTTCTCCAGCGTTGCTCGCGTCGTTGGGGAACCGCCATTCTGCCTTTTTCCTCTCTTTGCTGGTCGAGCCTTCGTCTGTGTCACGCACGCCCTGTGAAGTACTAATGCTCGTTCTCTCAGCCTGCGCACCCCAGTCTAGTCCTCTGTCTTTCGAAGTCGCGAACTACAACGATGAGTCGGCGCATGCGACTCTTCACGTCACGGTTTGCGTGCACGACCTTCAGCGCGCGTGTGCATGCGAATGCGAATGCGACCTGCGTGTCAGCTCTCTCCGACTTCTCCCTCCCTCGTTCTCCCCCTCCTCTCGCACCGTCGTCGTCCATCAGCGGCGGATGCGTGTCTCTGCTACTGCCGCTGCTGCTTCTTCATTCAGCTCTTTGCTCTCTGTGTTTCTCTCTCCGTGTGTGTGTGCGCATAATACTCTGGCGTCTCTCTTGCTCGCATTCGGGGTCCTTTTTGCTCTTCTCTGTAGGTCCCCCCGTCTCTCTCTCTCTCTTCCCTCACTCTTCCATCGTACCCCCACACCCCCCACACCCTCCGGGCCGCCGTTGTGGTTCTGTCGAATGTTCTCGGGGCTCTCGTTATATCGCCTCCCCAACTCCTCTCTTCCCCTCCCTTTTTTTCTTCTAGCAGGTCGGCCAGCTCGACCAGAATGTCGTCTCTGGCGCCTTCCTCATTCACTGGTCCGCCGACTGGGTCCTTTCAAGTGCTGTGGCCTCCGCGTGATGACGTCATCGCCGCTCCGCTCGGCACGGTGCCAGTTGACTTCTCCTCTCCGCTGCCAGTGCCTCTCAGCACGAGAGGCGACGAGCCAGACTCCGTATCGCGAGCAGGCACTGGCAGCAGCAGCACCTTCGATGGACCCTTCAGCCCCTTGGCGATGGTAGGCGTGATGCACCGAGGCAGCACCGGTAGCGGTAGCGGCGTTGGTGCTGGTGTTCTGCGCGGGTTACTGACGCCAGCAGGCTCTTTCACTGCAGCACATCAGCAGGCTCGGTACCCACCGCGCCAGTGGCAAGCTCGCAGTACATCGCCATCTGCGGCGGTGCGAAACCCGCCCAACTCTTCTCTGTCTTCGAGTGCTGCTGCCACCGGTGCTCCCCCGGCTGCTGCCACGACCGCATCCGGAATCGCCTCTCCGCAGAGCCGAAACCCCGGGCCCAGCAGCCACGGCGCAACACGGCTTGTCAGCTCCCACGGCATCCAAGACGATAGCGCAGCGCCGCCAAGATCGTCGCGCGCAAGCCTGCGTTGGGTGGTGGAGGAACCAACGCATACCGGAGGAAGGGAAATGGATGGCACACTCGCTGCCACTCTCGGTCAAGTGAACGCCTCCGACGGGAGCGGCGACTGTTCTGCATCGATGCAGCCTTCCTCGGCACAGCTGACGCTGGCAGCGACAGTGAACTCGTCTGTCCCGCCTTACACGTCAAGAGTGTGGCAGGCGTCTACCACGCCGCCGTTTCAGTACCCACCGCAGGCACCTTGTACGGGTCACCGCGCCGACTGCATCGGAACAGGTGGCATTAGCGGTGAAAGGACCGCGTCCCCCCTACCCAGCTCTGTCGCGGCGGGCACCGCAGCTCTCAGTGGTGCGACGGAGGGTACAGCGCCGAGGTCATGCGTGCCAGTGATGCTGCCCACCTCATCTTCGCTGTCGTCTTCATCCTTGCCCATGCGCCCGCCATCCCACGCCGGCTTATTAGCAGCGGCGCCGACTGCGGGGTCACTGCCCATGACCTCTATAAAGCGCATTGCCACCGGCGCGGGGGCCGTCGGCATGGGCAACGCGGTTGCCTGTGCCATTCCATCCCTGTGCGATGCCTCCGTGGCCAGACTGCGACACTCAGATCCAGAAGCCCGGGCTGCAGCTGCAGAGCTCGCAGATGGGCAACAGCAGCCGCAACACTGTCAGCTTCAAGGGCACATTGGTGTGGCTGTGGATGTTTCAGCAGTGGTGGGCAGCTGCGAGGGGAGCGATGGCGCTGGCAACAACCGCAGTCCCCGCCAAAGTCGACCGCGCGGGTCGGTGAGTGCATCGAGCCACGCCTTCCGTGCTTGCCGTTCTCAGCAACCGTCGCGGCAGCTTGCTGAGAGCGGCAAGCACGTGGACGGCGAGGAGAAGGGTAAGCCAGCCCACCAGCGGTTGTGGCTCTCCCACGATAACTCTGAACTCTCTGGCTTGGGCCCGAGCAGCAGTGCGCCCGGCGCCTTTTCGATGGACTGCGGGCGCGACAGAGAGGCCCCTCCGTTTGTGGCGGCGCGCTCGTGGTCGTCCTCCCTGACGGAGAGTTCATCACGCTCTCCGTTGGCGGCCTCGGTGGCGCAGTTACACGGCTGCCACACAGCCTCCACGGCGGCAGCGTTGGGTTTCAGTACCCAGACACCTCCGCTAGCTCTAGTGACAGTGCCTTCCGCAGCGACGTCGACGGCGCCCCTGGCACCCCCAGCGCTCCCGTCGTGGAAGCGAGGGAAGCTGCGGCGACTCGCCGCCCCATCGCTCGGGGGTGCGGGTTTAGTTGGGCGGAAGCTGCCGCCTACCGTATCGGCGGCGGCGTCGATCATTCAAGGCCGCTCTCCCCGCACACCGCGTAGCCAACGTGAAGCGCATCTGATGTCACTAATGCGCGTTGCTCTCATCGATGCGAGGAGCGTGCGTAGCCACCTGGAGGAGCTGCGAGCTCTTCTCCCTAAGCATCGCTCTGGCCCCGCGGGGGCGACAACGGCGCAGGACATCAGTGGCGCCATCGCCGGCAACAGTGAGTCTGCCGAGGCCACCTACCGCGCCACTGCCGCTGCCGCAGTCGACACCGGCCACGCACAACACACGGGCCCAAGCGGAGTGGCAGACGTTAGGGCGGGCGACGACGATGAGGCAGGAGGGGTGGACAATATGCTCAATAGCAGCGACGATCCCGTGGGCATCGTGGAGTGGACAACAGCCATGAGCCCGGCCAGCTTCTCTCTTCGGCAGAAGGTGCTGAGAGACAAGAAGACTGATGGCATCGGTGGGGGTGGGGACGGTGGCAGCAATATTCTGCAAGCTCGCGCAAACGATGGAAAGGCCTCTTCCCAGCTGCCGTGCTCACAGGGCTTGCACTGGAACGGCAGTGATGTCGACGGTGACGGCAACAACGACGGCGACGGATCGCCAGCGGCGACGTTCAACGTTAGAGGCCTCTACACATCGTCGCTAAACGGCTATCGGCATCAGCGGCTGACGCGGCTTACTGAGCAGCACCTCAAGTCGCTATGGCTGGGCATCAGCGTCGTCGCTAAGTCGGTGTGTGGCGTTGCGGTTGAGGACTGTGCGCGGATGGCGCTCGCACAGGGCCAGGCGCCGATGGATGAGCAGGCGCTGGGCTCGCCCTGTGAAAGGGGCGCCGCGATGTCTGCAACGCCGCCGTCGCCGCCATCTACCGCCGTGACGGCCTCGCCAACCCCATGTGACCCACCGAAGCCGAGCAGCGCTGCCGTCACTGCGCAAGATGGGGAGGCCACGACGGCTAAGAATGCGTCCAGTGGTGCCTCGAAGCCGCTCCTGTCAGAAGACCCACCCGACACCATCCCCTCTTTCCACTTCTCAAGCCCTGCGCTGGCAGCGGCACCGGCAGAGAGACGAACTCTCGCGTGTGGCGAGCAGGCGCCGACGACGGCCGCCACGATGCGACGACTGGGCGGCCCCATGAGGGGCAACCCATCCTCGGGTCGCCACCGCGATACCCAACACCGATGTTTTGACGAGGCAGCGCTTCTGGACAGCGTCTCGGCGGGCGGCAACGGTAGTGCTCCCTCGTCCCTGCTTGGACGCACCGCCGTCTTGGCCGCTGCCGCCAACGGCTCTCCCACTGTATTCACAGGCGACGAGGAGGGCTCGCGAATGAGCTTCTCGTCTTCCACCGCGGCCCCCACCTCCCTGGCAAGGCGGACAAGCGCGTCCCCGAGCACGAGCACCGCCCTGGCACAGTGCACCTACTCGGACTGCTACCGTAGCGGCGACAGCAACAGCAGCAGCCACCACCACAGCACCACATCCCCGACGTCGTTGTCGAAGTGGCGGAACACGTCCCCGTCTGGCACCATCTACATCCACAACACCATGACAAGCCTCAGCAGCGCCGAGACGACCAGCGTGTTGGACGACGCCCCCAGCAGCAGTGGGAGCCGCATGCACAACTCCAGCAGCAGCTCTAGCGCTCGCGGAGGTGGTGGTGGCTACGCTGTCGGTACTTCGGGCAGCGCGCTCTCGGGCTTGCCGAGGCCAGCGATACCAACGACAGCGATGACGGGCGGTGGAGGACAGTCATTGTACACGCTTCCCTCCACCCTCCTCCCTCTCCCGGCGCTGCAGCAGGGTTCCCTGTCGCAGTTGGCACCGTCCACACGAATAGGCGGCGCTGCCCCTCCCAATAACTACAGGCCACCGCCGGTCGCAACGGTAACCCACCTCTCCCCTCCGCTGCATCAGCCGCTCGCCCACGGCGGCACCGCTCCCACCTCAGCCCCGCCTACCGCAGTGCCTCACCACAGCCCTTCCAGCGCGTGGTACTCGGAGGTCGGCGTGGACGGTGGTGCCGCCGACATCAGCAGTAGCTGCCCCCTTGCAGCTGGGACATCAGGGTCCATGTGGATGCTACCGCTGCCGTCGCCCGTACCCCCTCCCCCACCGGTGGCAGTTCACCCTAGAGGCACCACCACTCGCGGCGGCGGCGGTGGTGCCTCTAGGGTGTCGGCCGTGGTACCGACTGTGCCGAGTGCATCGTCCACCTCGTACGGGGCAGCGAACAGCGGTGCTGGCGGTGGTGCGTCTGCCTTACAGAGGCCGTGCGCGCGTTCTTCAGGCGTGGTGCCGGCGACGCCCTTCACCTCCCCACCCAGCGCGACGTCGACGCCCACGCTGCTGTTCGCCATGCCGTCCCCTCCCGTCAAGGCACCGTTCATCAAGGTGCAGCGAGAGGAGGTAGCTGCTGACACGACGCCTGATTTGGACTCCAATGCACGCGCCGGCATCGTGCCGTGCGCTGCTGCCGTAGTGACAGCGGCAATGAGTGCCAGCGGTACCGCGATCCATGCACAAGGCGAGGGCTGTGGGCGAGCACCGACCTCCTCGGCCCTACCACTGACAGGTCACGAAAGGCCTGGTGAAATTGGCATGGAGGCGCGCTCAGGAACCGCGCTCCCGCCCAGTTCCGCCGCGGCTGCTGCCGTGGTAATGGTGGCTCAGGATGAGATGAGCAGAGCACCGCACAACGTTGGCGCGGCAGCGACACTGCCTCCGGCCATTGCTTCCTCGCACGACACGCAGATCGAGGGCGAGCGGAGCGATGTGCCACCTACCTATGGATCGATGGAGCTTATTGCGTGCGAGAGACACGGCAGCGATGACATCCCCACTCCGTCCGGAGCCGCGCTGGTGATGATGCCGGACTCTCTCCTGACTCGGCAAAGCGGCGCCGATACTTGCACCTACTACAGCCCAGTGCTCCGAAGCGCTGCCACAGGTACGGCAGCGACGTTCGCTCTTTCTGCGGATGGGGACAACCAGCTAGAGGAGAGTAGCGAGAGTGACGGCGCCGACGCTGCGGGAAAGGCGCCTCACAAACTGCCCGCGCATGCAGCATCAGAGGGGGCGGCGAGGGCGGGGAAGGTTTCACGTGAAGATGTGATTGACGGTGCCGGCGCCTCTTCAGGATTCTCGAATGTTTACGAGTCAGCAGCCTCGCCGCCGTCGTTGCCACAGCGACAGAGTGAGCGTGGTGCGGCTTCTGCAGCTGCGCATCCGTGCGTGGCACCTGCAAGAGGCTTGTCATTCTCATACGCAACCATCTTAGCTTCACGGGCGGAGGCCGCCTCAGCCGTTGCAACAACGATGACAGTCGCAGAGGCCTGCATATCCTCCTCTGCCCCTTCAGCAACACCACCGCCGCCCCCGCGAGCAGAACCGCAACCACGGCATCGAGACGATGGCCGATCCTCCCCACCCCCAATGCCGACCTCCGACTCCGCCCTTCACGACCTGCGCGGTGGCGAGGACGCGGATCGAACTGTGAAGCGCAGCAGCAGCAGCAGCGGCAGCGGCAGCAGCAACATTGTCGTGGGCAGCACCTTGCAGACACCCCCACAGGTGGCACTACCGGGGACCCCAACGAAGGATCGGTCGTTGCATGCGGTGCCTCAATGGGCACAACTGCATCCTCCGCAGACGCCAACATCGACTACCACATCACTGGAGACGCGCTCGGCCGATAGCGCTGGCGTGCTGTGGATGCAGACAGGGGATGAGGAAGAGGTCAACGCGATGAGTGCGCTGGCGTGCGCCGCATCGCTGCCGGTCCATCCCAGCAGCTCCGCGACAGACGAGCGCGAATCATGCCCGCCTCCCTTTCTGCCAACGCTGACCGAGCTGATACGCACTGAAGTGGTTCACAGCACTCCAGCAACTGAAGCGAAGCTGCGCGAGGGGGCCACTCTGGCGAAGCAGTTCAAGGGAGAGGAGTCTGCAGCCGACACCCCCAGCTCTATGGTCCCCTTCCCGACACTGCAGTCGTGGGCGGCACACGTTGGCAGGCATGCCGGTCTCTGTATCAGCTCGGCTGCAGCGGCACTCGACGTGGAGCAGAGCGAGGCTTTGACCACAAGTCTGCAGTTGTCTGGCTCGGTGTGCATGCCTGCATACGCGGACAGGTACACCGGCGAAGATTGTGGTGGGGCAAGCGAGGCTAAGGAGGCGAAGGGGGACGTTGCCACGGACGAGGCTACTGTCAGGGACAGCGAAGATGGCCGTGACCTGCTCTCCTTCTACGTGAACATCGATGCACATGACTTGCCGAGTCCCTCTCAGTGTGCATCTGCGCGTCATCAAGCGTTGCAGCAACATCAGCACCACCAGCACCAGCTGATGCAGACTTGGTCTAGCATCCTCACTATCAGCTCCTCAGGGCACTCGGCTGCGACGGCGAGCTCACTTCGAACAACCCTCACAAGCGTGACGCTGAGTGCCAGCATGGCGGCGCTTGGGTCACGACTGAACACGTCCTCAACGATGACGTCTGGGTCCTCGACAGCGCTGCCGTCAGTCGCGGAGACCATTCTGGGGATCAGCGTTGCTGCCGGCGGTGGCGGTGACGTTGGCGCCGCATGCGACACGGATTTTGATGCGCCGTGCTTAAGCACAACGTTTAACTCGACGTTCACCTCCACAGCAAGAACGCAGCACGTGCTGAGTCGGCTGAAGCCGTTGCCGCATCTCTCACCGCCTCAAAACTACCCCTTCCCACTGCTGGGGGTGTCCTCGCCGTACGTGCTTGACTACAGAGGATTCGAGGAAGACGGGGACGACGTCGACACGGACAGCTACACGCAAGACACCGATGACACTGACCTGCTCGGCGCCGACCCAGAATTTGAGGATGAAGGGCGCCACCGCACTGAAACGCCCGTCTGTGGCGAGGCCAGCGGCGGCGGCTCTGCATACGACGACAGCGGCGTAGAGGATCGTGGCGCGGTCGCCAAGTCGGCAGCCTCGCCCTCACAGTGTCACGAGGACGGCAAGGATGGCGTGGAGGCGTCACCGACACAACCGCTTCCGGAGAGTAGTACGAGCGAGGCGAAACCGTTCACTACGTTGGCCGGCTCCACAGCTGTCGCCGTTGCCGGAGCGTCAGGCCAGTGCGGTGCTGCGGCGCCCACCCGTCACGACAGGAGCAGTCGAGGCGGCAGAAGCGGCGTCAGCTCGCACGCCATCAGGACGGCAGCATTGGAATCGCAGGCGCTGCCGACCGCGCCGTTTCCCGAGGGTGCCTCCCTCCTCACAGCCACCGTTGACGATGGCGGCGCGAGAGGGACGAGTGCCTATGCCGTTGTGACCTCAAGGGCAGCGCTGGTCCAAGCGTCGAGGGCGATCGAGGAGGACAAGGATGAGGACGACAACACCACCGAAGACGGCACTTCCTCAGCCCACCTCTCGATGCGCTCTCTTGGGGTTCCGATGGCTCAACTTCCAGCCCCTGTCGGGGCGGACTCGACAACGACAGCCGCCGACACAGTGACTACACTGGTAGGTAAGGGTGAAGCTAATACCATCTTGGAAGGTCGTGGTGACCCTCTCGGGATGGACAAGGGTATCCAGATGGCTGCTGCAATGGCACCCTCAGCGCAGGCCGCGTGCGACGTCGAGTCGTCAGAGTTGGAGGACGCAGCTTCGGTGGTGATGGTGGAGGTGACAAGAGAACACACAGAGGAAGCGCTGACGGTTGGGGCAGTGACATTTCTCGTGGCAGCAGCGGCGGCAGCTCCAATAGCGCTATTACAGACATCACCCTCCTCACCATCATCGTCGTCTTCTGATGCTCATGCCACTCCCGTTCGTTGCTCGCACGAAAGCCAGTCGCGTTGTCCCCCACCCGCGTTGCTCGTGTCAGGGCCGATAGACCGCGTCAGAGTTGACACCGCCGCCTTGTCGCCTTCAGCCGGGAAAGAAAAACTGAAGAAGAGGCACGACGGTGACAGACGCGCCGCAGATGCAAGTGCTGTGCTCAGTGGTGCTTCACTCGAGACTGGTGGTGCATTACCGATCACATCTACACCGCTTGCGGTGACGACGGCGCTTCGGGCAACGGGCGCCTCTGGCAGTGACGGTCTTATCCCTTGCCTTCCCCCGGAGGCGGCAAGCAGCGCAGCGCCGGCGCGGGCACCTTCCACAATACCGCTAGAGCCGCGTGAGCGGCCCTCACCGCCGTTACCGCAAACGCGGTTCTCTCTTCCGTCCTACTACCTCGCCCAGTGCGAAGACGGCCTTGCAGACGTCGCTGGAAGCCTCCACAGATGGCATGCAGAGACTTCAGCTTTTTTCCCAGAGACGGAAAGCGCCTCCACGCCGTGTCGGACACACGGTAGGCGGAACGGCTCCTCAGGTGGGGCAGCACACCTGTACCTCTCCATATCCGCGCTCGCGCGTCGCCGCGCACAACAGCGCGCATTCTACAACAGCGCAGGACTGAGTGGCTCCGCTGCACTGCCACCCATGAAGGCCACGGCGGTGGACATGTTATCGTCAGCGTCAGCGATGCCTGTGTTGCCGTCACGTGCTAGCGCGACTCCTGATGACACTGAGAAGGCAGCCACATCTCCGACCTTGTCCAGCGCGGCGGCCGGCGCCACGCACAACGATCGACTCTTGGGATCAATGGTACGCGCTTTGTGGCTCACTGGCGGCGGTGACGACGGTGGTGGCGCCTGCTGAAGGAGGGTCGGGTGGCAGGGGGGGATAGCAGTGCAGAGGACACGGGGCGACATCGAGCCGAGCTTTCTTTTCCTGAAGGTGCGACTCGTTGCCAGCGCTGAGTGGTCGCTTTGTTTCCTGCGCCTCCTCTCTCTGTCTCTCCTCTCCCTGTCTCTCCTCCTCGTGGGCCCTCTCCCTTCTCTATTGCGGTGAAGTTGCGCCTTGGACGGTGGATGCTGGGGGCCAACCCTTGCCCTCCCTCTATCTGCCGCTCTCTCTCTCTCTCTCCCCCACACACCACATGGGAGAGCCTGCGCACCGCCCAACGAGAGATTCTTTACGGCATGCCCTCACCATACGCGCTACCCCGTGAAGTGTTTTGGCCTTTGATGAGCTTGCAGAAAAGAGAGCGATAGGAGGAGAGCGAGAGACGGAGAGGGAGGGTATCTGTGGGAGGGGGAGGAGGAGTGTGAGGAAGGACAGACGCACAGCCGTGTCTCTGTGCCCGCGCGCTGGATGTGCACCATCACAGTGACATCACTCCTCCCCTCTTCCCCACGCCTCCCACACCCTTCTCATCCTTCCTTCCTCTCTCACTACCGTTGTGCATTTGCTTTCCTCTCTATTCTGCTCTGCGTTCGCATCGCTGGACTCGAGCGTCTCTGTGCGTGAGTTACTGCGCGCTGTCCTTCACATGGCCCTTCTCGTTCCTCGTTTCCACCGTCTCCCTTTTCCCCTCCCCACCTCTTTCCCCTCCCCTCTCCCCGTCGGATGACCGATCCGCCGTTCACACACACACACACACACACACACGCACACACCCATGATGGTTGGGGTGCGCTAGAGCCATCATCTCTCCGCCAACGTTCCTCCATCCAGGTGCTTTCTCATCGTCCTCACCCGTCTCTCTCTCTCTCTCTCGCTCCCCTCCCCTCCCCTCCCCTTCTCCCCTCCCCTCCCCTTCTCCCCTCCCCTCCCCTTCTCCCCTCCCCTTCTCCCCTCCCAGCAGTCCATGTCGCGCGAGAAGTCCTGCTTTACGGGGTCGACCGGGAAGGTCTACTCGACCCCCTCCCTCTTCAAGGACTACAACAAGTCCACGAATGACCTCCTCAATAAGAATTTCCCTGCCGCAAACACATGGGTTCTGGAGTGCAAGCACAAGGGCCCCAAGGACACCTTCTTCATCAACCCCCAGGTCAACTCCAGTGGAAAGATGTTGGCTGATATCGAGTACGTCGCGGCGTGCAACGGCGGCCTAAAGGTCACCCTGACCCCTGACATCATGCGCGAGCTCAAGGGAACGGCTCACTACACACTCCATGGCCACAAGGTGGAGGTGATGGTTCAGCGCCTCCAGAATAAGTGCCACTACGAGATCAGTCACGAGACGTGCGTGGCTCTCTCGAAGCTCGCGAGCATCAACGAGAAAATCACGCCGGAGCATGTGGAGCTCGGCATGGGCATCGACGTGGCGCCAAACTGCCAGGTCGGCTGCGGTGCCGTCTACAACATTTGCGCGAACGACTGCAATTGGAATTTGGGTTGCCGCTACGCGGATAAGGGCTTCGAGGTGGCGCTCCGCACGAACCGCTTCAAGACATGCCATACAAGCGCCAGCTTTCCGTACTCCTTCATGCTGTGTGGCAACAAGTGCGTGGTGCGCGCTGCCGTTGAGGTGGTGTGCGGGTGCGGCTGTGGCGACAAGGGTACCGCCGTCACCGCGGGTATTGAGTCCACGTGTCCGGTGCTGCCGGCCAACACAATCAAGGCTCGCATTAACCGTGACATGAACTGGGTGGTCTCCTACATCGCAAAGATGGCGGACAACTGGGCTGTGTGCCTGTCGCTGGACGAGAATCTGAAGGTCGGTGTGCAGCTGACACACTCGTAGGCGTTGAAGGACACGAAGACATGTCATGAGAGGGCAACGCGTAAACCAAGGGAAGCGGCAGATGATGAACGGCGCAGTGGAAGGGGAAAATGGCGGTCGAGGTCGGATGGGGCTCTTGGGTAGTGGCGGTGGGGTTTGTGGCCACTAGGCATCGGACTGGACGAGAGGCAGAAACAGAGAGAGAGCGGGCAGGCAGAAGCGCAACACGCGAAGGTGTTCGCCGTGACTTTGCCCCCCCCCCTGTCGCGCGCGCGCTCTTGTCCTCTTTCTGCACCTCTCCGGGGCGCGGTGCCGGTTGGTTTGCTTTTTGTTTCTGCCGTGTCTTGGATGATGACTGGTGCCGCTTTGCGGGGGTGGCGCTTGACCTTCCCCCCACACCACCTTCACTCTGTACACAGGCACCGGGCGAGAGAGAGAGAGAGAGACAGTGCCACCCGTTGTCGCATTCCTCGCCCCAAACGAGCAAAGTCCGCCAGTAGCGCCTTATCTCCGTCTCCCCCCACATTCTCTTCCTCCCTCCTTCCCCCGCATCTGCACAGAGAGACGCCGCCACCGCTTCTCTTCTCTCCCTCCTCGCCTCCTTCAAGCTGAGCGCGCTCTTCTAGGAGGAGACGCCAAAGCGACGAGGCACCTTCCGGAGAGAGAAAAATGAAACCGAGAACCAAAGAAAGCGAGCGAGCGAGCGATGGGGCGGAGAGGATGTGAGAGGCGAGAGGGAGGGGAAAATACATCTCGCCTCCTTCTCTCTCCCCTCATCACGCCCCCCCCCCCTCCTCCGCTCTCTCCCCCCTTCTTTTCGCCTCTTTTTCACTTCGTAGTCTCCCCTGTATTAGCACGTCTGCGCGCGTGCGCTTCTCTTCTTCTTCTCTCCTCAGCCTTCACCGTCTTTGCCTTCTTCGTTTTCAGTTCCCCCTCACCCCCCCGGATTGATGGCGTGTGTGCGTGTGTGTATGCGGCACTCTCTCCCTCGCGCGCCCCCCCTCCCTCCCTCCCTCCCTCCCTCCCTCCCACACAGACGCACGGTGGGGGCAGTACGCGTGTGCAACAGGACCCGTACAACAACAACCAAAAAAAAAACATCCCTGTCATCTTTCCACGCAGCCACAGGTCTGTCCTCGCGTGGGTGTCGGGCTTGTCTGTGTGTATGGGCGTCTGTCGCCCCCCCTCCCCTCCCCTCCCCTCCCCTCCCATGAAGGATCTCTCCGCTTGAGGATCATCGCTTAGAACGGAATATCGCCCATCCCTCCCTTAAAATATAAGAGGTATATAGCTTGTCATGATGCAGCGCGGTGACAGGGCATGCTCCTTTGATTGCACTCTCCACCCCACTTGCTTTCATGCTACTTCGACAGTTCATAATCACCACATACCTTTTTTCGCAAAGTCCCAGAGAAACGAAAACTCTCATAGCCATGCTGTATCCACTAAAGAGAGCTGTGGGTATAATTGAACCAATCCGAATACAAACAACAAGGCTCAGAAACCACACGAAATTGATTCCCATACTTTGAGAGTAAACATCATTGTTGGGTCCCTTTAGGGGGAAAGCCCTCCGCTCAGGAGGGCTGCGCCAGCTCATTAATGCATGAACGTATTCGACAGAAAGAAACAGCATGACACACCAAGCCGGCAAGAAAGCCAAACGGCACGCATCCCTCCTGCCAAAAGCGCCCGTGCATTTCGCTCAGTCCCTCCGCTTTTTCCTTTCCCCAAGCAATAGAACGCATTCCCTGACAGGGAACCCGCGCCTTCGCTTCCGCATTTCACACAGGAAAATTCAATCACCCAGTTCAGTCATCAGAGCCCCGCTGTCGTTTCTAAAATTGCTGCAGAAATTCCCTTTGAGCCACAGGAAACCCAAGCAAGGGAAAAATAAACAGCCCCGCATCTGACCCGGGGGAGAATTTGTGCAAGGCACAAAAGGACGCCAAAAACACCAGCACCGCCCCGCCACGCCAAGACCCGCCCCCTCCCCGAAACGCCCTCCCCCAGAGCGCAGCAACCCAAAAATAAGAACGAACGGAAAATACCCCCCACCGCCGACCACACCATTTTTCCGGACAGCCACCGTTCCACCGCACACCAAAGCAAACAACGCCCCCAGCAGACACTCACCCCGCGCCCCCGCCAAAAGGAAACCCCGCGCGGGGCGTTTGGAAGCCCGCCACGGGGCCCCTGAGGCGGCAAAGCCCCGGAACACGCGCCCGCCAAAGCCATTGCCAAAAACAGACATCACGCCCCCCAGCCCCAACGGCCGATGGGCCCCCCGCAAAGAGACGCTTGGGGACCCCCCCCCCTGGGCGCAGAAAAAAAACAAAAAACATCCGGACGCGCCGCACCCCCCCCCCCCCGGCGCCCTACAGCCAGGAAACCCGCAAACGCAAAGGGCGCCGAAGGCCTTCCCCAACACACGGGGGCGCAGACCCGCAACGGTCGTATT
>NC_009295.2:181100-187512 GCF_000002845.2 Leishmania braziliensis MHOM/BR/75/M2904 | reverse complement strand
AACAGCGCCAGCACCTCACTCACTCTCTCACTCTTTCATACACTACCTTCCTCCACTCTCCTCCTCCCCCCCCTCCCCTCCACGTCTCATCGCTCTTTGCCTCTCGGTCACTTCTGTCCGCGGGTGTGGCCTCCTTTCCCACCGCACCTACGCCGCAGTGCACGCACGCGGAAGGAGGCCGATGTCTTTGATTCGCCTCTTCTCGCGTCCGTCGCTGGCGTCGCTGCCCGCATGTGGGCGGTGGCACAACGTCATTCGCCCGGCCCACTCAGCCTTCATGCATACCGCCGCCCTTCGACAAGCCAGCACGCCATCGACTTGTCCCCCTGGCACCGCCGATGACGGCCTCGGCAGTAGCCGCGTCCACAACGGCGGTAGTAGCGACAGATGTGCGTCAGCACCTCCTAGGAGCGGCAACAGCGCCGGGGCGACGCCGCGGCCGCTGTCATCGCCGCCGAGCGAGAGCCCCGAGGTGCGCTTCTACGATACGTTCCTCTTGTCCAATGTCGACCTACACCTGATCCTCCTCGAGGAGGCGCATTA
Organism: Leishmania braziliensis MHOM/BR/75/M2904; assembly: GCF_000002845.2. Lineage (NCBI taxonomy): Eukaryota > Euglenozoa > Kinetoplastea > Trypanosomatida > Trypanosomatidae > Leishmania > Leishmania braziliensis. The sequence goes on along the minus strand of NC_009295.2, from coordinate 186,969 downwards.
CAAGCATGGCGTGTGGCTCAATGTGCCACCGCAGCTCGCGCCATCCATTCCGGACATGGGCCCGCCCGCTGTGCCAGAGCCCCTCTACCCAACCACACAGCAGGCACGACTAGCGGCCATGGCGACAGCCTTGGCGGCAGCTCAGGCGAAGGGTAAATGTGGCCCAAAGGCCAGCAGCCGCGGCACGACCGATGCGGAGCTCATAAGGGAGCCCACATGCCTTGCCTACCGCCCAACCCACGGCCCGCCGCCCTTCTCCACGACTGGCACGAGCTCGCTATGGATTTCGGAGCAAAGGCTGGGGGCCACCGGAGCAGCCAGCTCCCCCCCTGCAGGCGACGCCGTCGCCAGTGCCTTCGCCTCAGTAGCGTCTCCAACGACCGCCTCGGCGGTCGAGGGGTGTGTGGCAGAGGGCGCCGCGCAGACGGGAGTACACACAGTCGCCATTCGCGGCCCGGTGGACGCGTCACTGCTGTACCACTGCAGTGAGTGTGGCCGTCCCTTTAGAAGGCGCCAGGCGGCAGAGCTGCACGTGCAGCAGCGCCACGAGCAGCACGGAAGCAGCGCAGCTGTGGTGGAGGGCCCGGGGCCCGGTGAGGTCCTCGGGTACGAGGAGAGGCCTCTTTCCGTAGCCACCACGGCGGCCACGAAGACTGCAGCTGCAGCGTGCCAGCAAAGTATTTTGCCGAGGAAATGCGCGGAAGAGGCGAGTGGAGAGGACGCCGGCGGTGGTCACGTCACGGCTGGGAAGGGTGTCGCCGACGCCTCGGGTGCTGGCAGGCTTTCTGGCTCTGATCGCAGTGCTGCCTACTGTTCGCCCCCGCGCGTAGAGCTCCCGGGGGACGCGCTCATCGACAGCCTTCTCGAGGACGTCTGGGACGACGTGGGGCTAACACGGGACGACATCGACAAACCAGCGGACCTCCCCACAGGACGGGCTGGTCTCCAGCAACACCCCAAGCAGGCCTACAGCAGCTGTCATGGCCGATTTTTCATTCCTAGTGTGCTCTTCGTGGAAGGCACCGCCGACAACCGCGCTGAGCTGGAGGCAGCCGCGGCGGCGCGACCTGTCGCACGAGCCACACCAGAGGGCGCAGCGCCAGGCATCAAACGTCGGCCTTCGTCTGTGTCGTCGGTGTTGTCATCGTCCACGATCGCCGCTCGGCTGCTGCTAGCGCAGCAGCGCAACGCCGACGGCACTCTCGGAGCTGGCGGCGACAGCGCTGCCATCGGTCGGGGCATCGGCGGTGGGACTCTTGGCGCGGCGCCAACCGCGCAGGAGTTGTCTATAGCGGAGCTCAGCCGTCACTACCCTAACCCCTTTGGTGACAGCCCCAATGCTACCCTGATGGAGTCGGAGAGGGAGCCGATCAACCCATTCATCGACCTCGAGGGTAAGGCAGCTGCGGTCGACGCTTCGCAGAAGGCTTCTTGCGACGCCGTTACCCAGTCGGGTGCGGCGCCCGATAGCACCGCTGACGAAGCTGTCTTGGCCCCAGTCACGGAGGAGATGGAGTGGCTGTCGCGGTGGGCAGCGAGGCCGTATGCATGCCCGCTGTGCCAGCGGCGCGCCTTACCGGATGTGATGAGGATCATGGCGCCGCTGCTACCCTCGTCGCTAAGGGCAGACATCGATGCGACCACCTCCGGTACGCTGACCGCTGGCGCCTACGGTGACGATCGAGGAGCGAGTTGGTGCCCGGAGTCTGGTTCGAAGCTAGCCACTGCTGCTGCTGCTGCTGCGGAGGGGTTGACGCCCGGCGCGACTGCAGTCGCTTCCTTGTCGAAGCCTGCAGGCGGTGCGCCGCCGCCAGGCTCCCTCGAGGACCAGCCCCTGGTTGCGGACGTTGAGGCGTGGAGCTGGTACGCCGAGCGGGTGCCGCGCTTCCGGCTGCTGGACTCCCTCGAAGGCCATTTGCAGTCGAAGCACCCCGGCTGCTGCTGCGGGGATGATGAGGCCGAAGCTGCGCGCGACGATGACACTGGCGTAGACGACTACGACACCCTCTCCGATGCGGACTGGCGGCGCCTTTACCATGTTGCTAGGCACCAGAAGCTGTTGGCGCGAGCCGAGTTGCTGGCAGTGCAGCGGGCATACCGCATCATGTTCCCCACGCAGCACAGCACTTCCGCGGAGGCGCTTAGCTCTGCTAAGCGCAACGGAATCGACTTCCTGAATGGCATCGACGGTGATGCCGGCAAGGAGGGTGCCAGGAATGCGACGATCCCCGACGAGGCAAGCGACACGGGAGATGCATCCGCTGGGGATTCGCCTGCATCGGTCTCTGCCAGCGATGCCACGGCTGCTGAGGACACCGATGTCCCTCAGGTGCACGTGCGATCGGCTGTGAACACGGTGCTGATCGGCACGGTGCGGGATGTGCAGGAGGGTTTCCTTGGCGCGACCCGCATTATGCAGTATGTTTTGGCAGTACGAGACACAACTGCGGAGTCGCAGGGCTCCGTCTCTGCAGACGAGATGGGGAGCAATGTGGTTGCCAACCAGGAAGAGGACGGAGGCGCCGATGTGGACGAGGACCTGATTGTCGTGCGCTGTGTCGGCGACCTCGTCCCTGTTGCGTTGCTGAAGCAGCAGGTTCGTTTGGGCTCTACCATGTTCGTTGCCGGGTCGCTGCGCATGAATCGCAATGTCGACACCGTGTCGCGACGGTCGCACGCGTACCCGTATGTGAAGGTGGTTCCGCCCCTTGGCTGCGTGCGTGTCTTGGGGGCTTAGCGCGGTGCCCTTTGTCGGCATGTTCGAGCCTCTGTATGTGGCACCCCTCCCTCTTCCTGCCCTCTTCCTGCCCTCTTCACTGAACCCTCTACGACCTCTGGTCTTTCACCACTTTAGCGATCATCTCCTCTTCAGAGTTCTCTCTCTCTTTTCGGCGTTGATTCACGGTGAGCGGCACTGCTGCGCTGGCGGTGTATCGTGTGGATGCTGGTGTGGATAGAGGCAGCGGCTGAGTACGGGAGACGTACAAGGCTGCACGTGTGCTTTCCTTCCCCCTCCTCCCTCTCTCTCTCATTCTTTCTGTCTGTGTCGACGTGTGAGTGCTGGTGCTGATGCTTGTGCGCCCTGTTCCTGTGCCTCTTGTCTAGGTGATTAGCATGGCGCGGCGTTCAGCATCGTGATGGGGGGGGGTGACCTCGCTAAGGCTCGAGTTGTAAGAAAGCTGCAGCATAGGGCGCAAATCAGAGACGAGACGAGTCGCTCACGAAGTGCCTGAGGATGGAGCACGGTGTCTGCTATGGCGGTGCCGTGTGTCTGCTCCTCTCTTGAAAGTACCGATAATTCCCCACTTCCGTACCTTCGCGTATGTTAACGGTCAACGGTGAATCGTTGGCGCCGCCTCTGAAGCTATTCGAGCGCAGGCGCGCAACTGTGCATGCATGCGTGGGGGTGTAGCCTCATTCTGGAGCTGGAGGGAATGGCGGCCAACAACGGCCAGTTGATGAACTCACGTGCTCTTTACTCTTGCCTGCTGCTGCTGCCCTCTATGCAAATCCTTCATCTCCTTGGCAGCCTTTTACTAGTGAGGTGCTATTCGTGTCTCTCTGCCGACATCATTGTTGCACTCCTCCGACCTGCTGAGCTGCGTGTGCACACGAATACGCCACCGCGTACACTTCCCTCCCCCCTCCTCCTCCTCTTCCCCTCTCTGTCACGCAGCTGTCACCGCGCGATCGTGAACGTCTGAAGAGGCAGCAGTTGCATACCGCAGTAGCGCGACACGTACGCAGAGGAGCACGTGGCCCACTGACCACTCGCGCGCGCTTTTTTAGCCGCTGCCTTTCCACGCACTGCCAGTCCTTCTCCCACCACTACTCTCGTTGCGGCACCTCCACTCACGACCCTCCCTCTCTCCCTCTCTCTCTCTCTTGCTCTCTGCTGGCTTTCCATAGGGAGGAGGCGGGGGAGACCGAAAGAGAGGGGCCGCCCAGAAAGCCTTGTCAAAGGGGGGAGGCATAGAGCAGCACGTGTACCCCACCACCAAGTAGGCACACGCTAACACACATTCATCCCCCTCCCTTTCCCCCAACGCCTACATTCCATGCCAGGGCTATCCCTGGCGCAGTCGCGCCTGCGCGAGGAGCGAAAGGCTTGGCGGAGGGATCGACCGTTTGGTTTTTGGGCAAAGCCCCTCGAGATCGTCCCAGGCAGCTGCCGTCTCAGCGGTGTCAAGCACATGCGCGAAGGAACGCAGCTGACGCTGCCCACGGCCTCTGGTACGGTGGCCAGCAACACGGCCGCCTCGTCTTCCTCTGTGTCCATCTCTTCATCGAGTGCGACGTCTGGGGCTAGCACTGCGGAGTCCCTCACCTCTGCAGCGGCAGCAACCCCGGCCGGGCTGGACCTGCTTCACTGGGAGGCGGGCATTCCTGGCAAGCCTGGTACGCCGTGGGAGGGCGGCGAGTTCCGCCTCCGCCTGAGCTTCACGGAGGACTACCCGACAAAGCCCCCCAAGTGTGTCTTCACGCCGGTGCTCTTCCACCCCAACGTGTACCCGAGCGGCACCGTCTGCCTCTCTATTCTGAATGAAGAGAAGGACTGGCGCCCGAACATTACCATCAAGCAGATATTACTGGCCATCCAGGAGCTGCTGAACCACCCCAACCTCAAGGACCCGGCGCAGGAGGAGCCGTATAGGGTGTACATGCGCGACGTCAAGGAGTACGAGGCGCGCGTGCGGGAGGAGGTGCGGAAACATCATTGGAAAGGCTAACGTATTCTCCAAGCATATTCGAGAGAAGTTGCTAAAGGGTGTGAGGGAGGGGGGGAGGGGTGTTGCCGGGGGATGTGGTGATCCCGTCCCGAGGTAGGCGCGCGCCTCTTCTGCCGCCTCCCTTTCCCTACACAAGTCAGTGGTAGTACATCTGCAACGATTACTAGCGATACCTCGGGCATTCCTCCTCTCCCCCCTTTTCTCTCCCCCCTCCTCTCTCTCCCTCTCAATGGCGGGCCCCGCGTGAACATGTGCGGCTTTATTGCGCTACTCCTCGCGTACACCGCAGCGGGGAGAGGGAGAGAGGGAGGAGGCACGTGTCACTGTGCTGAAGCCTCAGGGAGGCTATGAACCGATACGTGTGGGCGTGAAAGGGGGGAGAGGAGGAGACAGAGAGAGAGAGAGCACAGGCGCGAAAGGCGGGGGGGGAGGTGGTGCTTTGAGGTCTGGCGTGCGGTTGAGAGGGGGAGGGGGCGGCCAGCAACACCCGTAGGGGATGCCTACGTGTCCTCTTCCCTCTCTTAGCCTGCGTGATTGGCCTCCATCGCTGCTTGCTCTTTCCCGCCACCCCCCTTCTCTACTCACCTGCAGCTCTCCTCGTGTAAGGGTAAAGCAACCAGCTAGCATATAGGGGGAAAGAAGAAGAAGAGGACAGTGATATCCACGGCACTGTGAAGTAGCAGCGTAGACGAGACCATCAGCGTGTATGCTAGGGGGTGGCCGACGTGGGGACGCCACTTGCAGAGCGGCCATGATGGCGGAGACAAGTCGTGGGAGTGCGCGTGCGCGAGTATTGGGGTGAGGGCAGGGGGGGGCGGGGAGTGCGGCTCTGCGTTGTCCTCTCTTTCTCTCGTTTCCGCCACTCACTCGTTGCTTCCCTCCCTTCTTCGCGGAGGTTTGTCTTTACTGTCTCTGCCGCTTTATTCTCTGCGCTCATGGAGCCGGAATGTGCGCCGTGGTGCAGTGGTGCGCACGTACACAGACCAGCGCACCTACTGGCCTTATCACCTGTCCTCGACACCCTGTGTGCTCGCATGCTGATCTTCCCCATCCACCCCCTACTTTGGCAAACGCCTATACCCCTCCGCTGCGTTTTCTCTTCCCTTTTGCCATTGGCGCCCCCCCCTCCCTCCCTCCCA
>NC_009295.2:164783-181000 GCF_000002845.2 Leishmania braziliensis MHOM/BR/75/M2904 | reverse complement strand
CCACCCCCCGTCTGTACTTCTCGCTCGCTCTCGTTTTCCCGTCAATGAGGGTGGGAGGAATTTTCTGCCGTAGCAGCGCGTCCGCCCAGGCTCCTGGGGGCTGTGCATGTCTGTGACGGAGCTGATCTTCTCTCCTCGAGGCACCTTCATCCGCCACCACCCCACCCCACAGACGCCCCGACTTCTCAAAAAGCGAGAAAAAGACTGAGAATGGGTCGCGCATCGAAGGACAAGCGCGATATTTACTACCGCAAGGCCAAGGAGGAGGGCTACCGTGCTCGCAGCGCATACAAGCTGCTCCAGATAGAGGAGGAGTTTCACATCCTCGACCCGGCCGAGATCCGCACCGGGGCGGTGGACCTGTGTGCCGCGCCTGGCAGCTGGTCGCAGGTGCTCGCCCAGTGCTTCAAGACGATCGGCGCCAACGCGACGGCGGCGGCGGTGGCAGGAGCCGCTCTGCCGGCGCAGACGCCGCGCGTGGTGGCAGTGGACCTGCAAGAGATGGCCCCCATCGATGGGGTCGCCATTCTGCAGGGCGACATAACGAGCGAGGTGACTGCGAACGAGATCATTCGGCTTCTGAACGCGCCGAACTCGACTGGGGGGCCGTGCACCGATGACGAGCAGCAGCAGCAGCCCACCAGCAGCAACCCTTCCTCCTCCTCCTCTTCGCACCCTCCCGTGCTCTGTGCGTCACAGCGGAAGGCGGACATCGTCCTCTGCGACGGCGCCCCCGACGTAACCGGCATGCACGAGCTGGACGAGTACCTGCAGCACCACCTGCTGCTGGCCGCGCTGCACATCACTACGTTCGTGCTTCGGGCTGGTGGCTGCTTCTTGACCAAAATGTTCCGCGGCCCCAACACCGCCTTCCTCATCGCCAAGAGCGAGATCTTCTTCGAGCAGGTGCGTGTGGTGAAGCCGAAGTCATCACGCAACGCGTCCATGGAGAGTTTTCTCCTCTGCCAGGGGTTTCGCATGCCGCCCGGGTACGTGCCTCGGCTCATCAGCGCTGCACCGGCTTCCGCTGTCTCTACCGTCTCAGGAGGTTCTGCATCGGCGAGCACCGGCTATGGCTCTCGAGCAGAGGCTGAGAATGAAGAGGATATGAAGGGAGGACGTAGAGAGAGAGCCACCGTGAGCGGCGGCCGACTTCGCGCCAGCGGCTTCACGCCGGAGGCGCCGTCGTACTGCTACGGCACGACTGCGTCTTCCTCGCACGTGCCGGCTGGGAGCGCCGCGGCGGCAGCAGGACAAGGTGTTGCGCTCGACAGCCAGCGGACGTCTTGCACGCTCGCAGAGAGAGTCCTGGCTCCGTTCCTCTCCTGCGGTGACCTTTCGGGGTTTGACGCCGACATGTGCTACGACAGGGATGAGGAGGTTGGCGTGCTGGAGCCGGTGCAGCCTCCGCTTCAGGCACCGTACTTGACTGCCGCCGCTGCTTCGCTGTCACTGTCCGCAGAGGTTGCCGGCGGACAAGACACGCGGGGGGCGGGGGTGCCACAAAGTAAAAAATTGCGTGTGGAGTCGCAGGTGGGTGCTGTGGAGGACGACCCCAATGCAAGTGAAGAGCAGCAGCAATGAGGTACCCCCCCGCAATCCTCCCCCCGGCTGGCGCGCGCACGCCTCCGCCTCTTCTTCTTCCACCTCCTCCTCGCTCAGGGAAGGCTCGAGGAACACATTCCGTAGAAGATAAGCAGCTAAGCTCGCACCTACGTTAAGGGGCTGCATTGCAGTAGCACGTCCTGCAGAGCGCAATCGGGCCACACTGTGACGGGTGAGGTGGGGTGTAGGTCTGTGCATCCGCCTTGTGATGTGTGGTAGAGAAAGCGAGCGCGTGCTGGGCGACGGACGGGTGCGGTGCTGCTCGCCGTGTGTGTGTGTGTGTGCGTGTGTGTGGGTTGGTGGTGGTGGTGGTGGTCCTTCCCCCCCCCTTCCCCGACACTCCTGCCCTGTTCCTCACCTCCCATCGTAAAGGTGACAAACTACAACGAGGGCGGTTCTGGCGTGATGACTGAAGAAAGAGGGGCGGCGGCATGTCGTCGCCCTGGATGAGATGAAGCCGTAGTTTTCAGGCCTCTACACGAGGCTGCGGTCCCCCCTCTTACCACTCATGCTGTGTGAGGAAGGCCGCCTGCCGCGTCTCTCCTTCGTTCTGCGTTTTCCTGCGAGTGTGAGTCTCTCGCGCTGGACTGTTACGCCCCCCCCTCTCCCTCTCTCCTGCCTCTCTCTCTTTACCCCCTTTTGCTCTTGTCGCGCGCGGCTTTCCCATCACGTGCGTGTTTTGGCTGCTGCGGCTCCCTTCTCGTCTTCCTCTTCCCCCCCTCCCCACACACACACACACACACACACTCGAGCTGTCTTTCTAACATTTCGCTCCTCAAGTCTTCAGCCGTGCACTTCATTACTGTCGTATTCCCCAGCCCCCTCCCCCCTCCCCTCCTTCCCCCCTCTCTCCGCGTGCGTGCTGCGCTCTTTAAAGTCACTGCAGAGGACTCCCATTAGGAAATACCCACTCCTCCTCTCCCCCTCCTCCCTGTCCGCCCTCTCCATTCCCGCGACTTGGGGCTTCGCTGAGCAGCTTCCTTCGCGAATCCTGCGGCTGTGGAAAGCCCTGCGTAGGGGTTGCCTTCTCAGACGTGCCTACCGAGAGCCTGCGAGAGCCCTGTGCCTGTGGCCCGATAGAGACAGAGAGCGTCTGGAGCTTGCGCCGCTGGCCCTCTGAGGTGTCCGCACTCGTTCCCCTCTCGGTTCCCCACCAGCGCCTTTTTCCCTAACGAACCAAGGCCCAGTCGCCGTCATGATCCCGGGCGGCTCCGTAGACTGCGCCCACACCCTCGAGGTGGCCGAAGACTACTACGGCAAGGGCGACCGTCGGACAGCGCGCGAGCTGCTGCAGTCTATCGTCACGACCGACGTCGCGGTGGATGACGGAGACTCGATCCGTGCCAAGGAGCAGGCGGTCTACCGCCTGGCGGAGCTCCTGACAGTCACCAAAGACGGTGAGGCCGCCATCCAGCTGCTGTCGGATGTGCGGCCGTTCTTCCAGGTGCTGCCAAAGGCGAAGACGACAAAGATGGTGCGGAAGTTATTCGAGCACATTGTGCAGTGCGGCGTGCCGCTGAAGCAGCAGGAGGCGATATGCCTGGAAACGGTGGACTGGGCCCGCAAGGAGCGCCGCACCTTCCTGCGTCACCGCCTGCAGCTCCGCTACGTGGAGATTCTCTTCGCTGAGAACCGTAAGAACGACGCTCTGGCGTCGCTGAGCGCGCTGCTCAAGGAGGTGCGCCGCCTGGACGACCGTACGCTGCTGCTCGACATCTACCTCCTGGAGAGCAAGCTCTACTACGCCGTCATGGATATTCAGAAGGCGAGGGCGGCGCTCGTCTCGGCACGCACAACGGCGAACAGCATCTACTGCCCGCCCCTCTCGCAGGCGGAGATCGACCTCCAGTCCGGCGTTCTGCACGCAGACGAGAAAGACAACAAGACCGCGTACTCTTACCTATACGAGGCCTTTGAGGGGTTCCACCAGCTTGGCGACCAGGCCCGGCAGGCGCGCCGCTCGCTTCGCTACATGATCCTGTCGAAGATCTCTACAGACAGCCCTGACGAGCTTGCGACGCTGCTCTCGTCCAAGAGCGTGCTGGAGTACAAGGGTGCCGACGTGGACGCGTTGCGCGGTATCGCCGACGCCTACAACAAGCAGGACACGCATCTCTTCAACAACATTCTGGCCAAGTGCCGCACCGAGGCAGAGGAGTCCGGCGCCGGTGGCGGCAGCGACACGAACCTCCTCGCCGATGAGGTGGTGCGTCGGCAGGTGAACGACATGTACAACACGCTGCTGGAGCGTCATATATTGAAGGTGGTGTCGCCGTACAACCGCGTGCAGATCGCCTACGTGAGCAGCCTGCTGAAGCTGGATGCCATGGTTGTAGAGCAGAAGCTGTCGCAGCTCATTCTTGATCGCAAGCTGCGCGGCATCGTTGATCAGCAGCATCGCTGCCTCATTCTCTTCGACGACGAGGCAGCTGAGGCGTCCAAGCCAGACAAGGATGGCGGAGAGGACTTCTACGACAACGCTGCGGACGCCGCCGCCGCGGCGGACCAGGCGCCGACAACGCTCTACCAGGACGCGCTCACGGCACTGGAGTGCTACAACACGCTCGTCACGGCGCTCTTCGACAAAATCAACGGAAAGTTCGACGCGCTCGTCGAGGAGAACATCGCGAAGCACAGGGGCGCCAAAGCAAAGGAAAACGAGGACGAGGCAAACCGCAAGAACAAGCGAGGCGGCATCAGCAGCACCAAAGACGCAGCCGCCGACCGGGGCGGGAAGAACGACAAGTCTGACAGTGGCAACAAGCCGACAAGGCCTGGAGACAAGCGCAGGTGACTCACAGCGTCCTGTGAACACCATGTTCCCCCCCCTCTCCCCCTCGCCCCCACACGCAGCGAAGCGGGTCGGGGCGGTGTTGACGTGTCCCCCGCGTCTGTGCGTGCGGTGCACATCTTTTCTCACCTAACGTTTTTCCCCTTTCGCTGGAATTTGTCGTGGCCGATACGTGGCCACTGTGGTGGGCGCGAATGGCGCTTGCTCGGTGCGGTCTCTCTCTCTCTCTCTCTCTGTGTGTGATGCGTAAGTGGTTGCGTGACTCATGTATCCGTGGTTTCGTGTGTGTGTGTGGGGGGGGGGTGGGTGGGGAGGGAGGCAGGGGGGCACTTGTGGCGGCGCTGAGAACGCATGTCTCTCCTCTCTCTCTCTGTTGCCCCTAACCCTTCCCCTCGCTCAGCAAACAACGCCGCCCGTAAGGGGAAAAGTAAAGCATTAAAGGCCTTCCCCCCTTTGCCGCTCGTCACGGCAGTGCGGCGGCGGGGGAGGGGGAGCAAGAGAGCGGTGCATGGGGAGTGTGAAGGGGGAGAAGAAGCGAGCGATAAAGGTGTGGCCATGCTGCTCAGGCTGATGAAACGCAGGCGTTTCTCTGTGCTGAGCTTCCCTGGGAGGGGTGAAGGCGGAGGCCACCGATCGACATCCCTCCCCCCCTCCCCCCAGCATGTCTCTCTCTCTGTACCACAGGCTACTCACATTGTACGGGCCGCTGACCTGAGAGACATTGCCACCTCTGCCACGGTGCAGCTATCCTCTACCCGCCGTTCCCCCCCGTCTTCCCTCCCCTCTCTCTGCTGCGATGGTGCAGTGCAGAGAGTTCACTCTTTCCTCCTCCCCTGCCCGAAATGTACGCGACTGCTCCGTGTCCTCCTTTAGGGTTCACCTCAGCTTCTCTCTACTCCCCCTCTCTTTCCTCCCCTCTGTCTGTCTACCGGTGTGCTGCCGTGGCGTTCTCTGCCCCCTTCTTCTCCTGTGCTTGCATATCAGCGCATCTTTGCTGTTGTGCGGGGACTTTGCGGGTTTTCTCATGTCTTCTGTGGGTCCCCCTCTCTTTCGAGGGTGGTGGTAGTAGCGGCGTACAACTGGCCAGCTGCGGCACTCCTCTTCGAACGCCGTTCCCTGTCTTTCTCCACCCCACCTACCCCCACCCTCTCTCTCTTGCGGGGGCTATTGGTGGTGTCTAGCAGTCGTAGTTTCGTCGGCGACGACATCACGGGTGGGCAGGCTTACACACGTGCGTTCCTACGCTCATTAGCGTCCACATGAAGGGACGGTGGGGAGAGAGAGAGGGAGGCAGCGCCGCGTGCGTGTACACGGAGAGAGAGGCACCGTGGCGACTTACCGGGACCGTTGCCGATCTTCTCAGTGCGTGCTCCCTCGTGCGTACGCCTCCTCTCCATGTTTGGACACACGCCTTCTGCGCATCCCCGTCATTCAGCTCCTCCCCCTGTACAAGCTCCTTGCACACCCCTCCACACCCCCTCCCTCCCTCTTCCACGCCTAAGTACGCACGGCACCCCTTGTCGTGCGCAGCTTGTTCCTCACACCCACACACGCACCCACACGCACACCCACACCCACACCCACACACCCACACCCACACCCACACACCCACACCCACACCCACACCCACACCCACACCCACACCCACACCCACACCCACACCCACACCCACACCCACACCCACACCCACACCCACACCCACACCCACACCCACACCCACACCCACACCCACACCCACACCCACACCCACACACACTCACGCGCGCGACGCTTTGCTGTTTTCGGACGAGCAAGCAAAAGAGAGGCCCGGCAAGCGACGACGGAGAGGGGGAGGGGGAGATGACGCACGTAGACGCTGCTGCACACCGCACGGACGGTGGCAGGCACGGCAGCGGCAGCGGTGATGAATCGAAGATGAAGAAAGTAAAGCCGGAGGAGTACGAGCACCCGTTCTGGCACGTGTATCGCCAACGCGGCGCGGACTACTGGGATTACAAGAACACGCGGGTGGACTTCAACACCAACTTGGCCCCGTACGAGCTGCAGCAGAAAATCGGGCGCGGCAAGTACTCAGAGGTCTTTCGCGGCCGAAACCGAAACAACGGCTGCTTGTGTGTTCTGAAGCTCCTCAAGCCCGTACGTCACCAAAAAATCCTGCGTGAGATCAGCATCCTACGCAACCTCTGCGGTGGTCCGAACGTCGTCCGCCTCCTCGATGTCCTGCGCGACACCGACTCGCAGACGGTCGTGCTCGTCACCGAGTACGTGCACCACCCAACAACGCTGCGCAACCTCCTCTACTCAAATAAGCTCACCAACTTTGACATGCGCTACTACCTGTACGAGATACTACGCTCGCTGGACTTCGCCCACCGCCGCGGCATCTTTCACCGCGACATCAAGCCCTACAACGTCATGATCGATCACGAGCGCAAGATCCTGCGTGTGATTGACTGGGGCCTGGGCGAGTACTACATCCACGGACAGGCACTCAACTGCGGCGTGGCAACTCGGCACTACAAGGGGCCTGAGCTGCTGGTTGGCTACCGCCACTACGACTACTCGCTCGATATCTGGTGCCTCGGGTGTGTGCTGGCGGGCCTGCTCTTCCACTGCGACCCCTTCTTCGTCGGCGCCAGCAACGAGGATCAGCTCCTTCAGATTGTGGCTGTGTTTGGGAAAAAGGCGCTGTTTCGCTACCTCGACAAGTACCAGTGCCGCCTCTCCCGCGTGGTGGAGTCGAGCCTGCACAACCTCCCTGACGAGCACGTTGACTGGTGCCGGTACATTAAGAAAGGATCGATCCAGGAGTCGTGGTGCGACGCAACTGCCCTGGACTTGCTTGATAAGATGCTCCAGTTCGACCATCAGGACCGCATCATGGCCCATGAGGCGATGCAACACCCCTTCTTTGCTCCCGTGCGTGATGCGCTGGCGAAGGATCCGCAGGAGCGCTACCCTGTAGCAAGGCGCTGAGCAAAAGGTGACAGGGAGGACAACATCCCGGATGTGCCGCACCCACGTCACCATCACAGCCAGTTAGGGGAGGCTGAGGGAGAGGTAAGGGAGCGTGCGCCGCTGCTTCATCCCGCATCGCTCGATAGTCACGATGAGAGGAGGGCGTTAGGTGGGCAGATTGAATCGTTGTGTGTGTGTGTGTTGTAGCGCGATGCAGCTGGCAGTGACCGATCGTGAGCACCGCTGTTCGTAAAGCGGCTCGCCTTTTGTGGCGGTTTCATTCCTCCTCCTCCTCCTCCCCCTCCCACCTCCCCCCGCTCTCTTCACTGCGATCCGCACGGGACGGTCTGTGGGTCTTTGTCGGACACCCCCCTCTCTTCCTCTTTTCCCCTGTCTCTTGCTGGTTAGCTGAGCTGCTTGCCATCTTTGTCGGCTTGCCAGACTCGTGTCTTTGCCGGCTTCCGTGGTTGTTGCTGTATGATGTTTGCACTTCTCTTTCTCTCCTCGTCTTCCTCCGCTATACATGCCTCGCTCTCCCTCGCCTGTAATTACCTGTCTCCGCTCTCTCTCTCGCGCGCGCGCGCTCTCTCTCTCTCTCTCTGTTTATCACCTTCCTTGCCCCGACTTGGCCGGGTGGTGGCTCCTGTTGTTCGTTGCTGTTCGGCGCTTCTGTGGGTGGGCCTGGACGTCTCCTGTCAGCCGACATTTTGCGTTGTTGTTGGTCGTTCACTTTCGGGTCGCCGTGGCGTTGTATGTGTGTGTGTGTGTATGTGTGTGTGTGTGTGTGTGTGTGCGTGCGCGCGCGTTCTCCTCTCTCTCTCTCTTCGTAACTGCAAGATGAAACACGAGCCGATGCTGGCCCACTCGGCCCTTTCTCTTCCCTCCCTCTCCCTTCCTCTCACTGCTGATGAGGCAGGCGGGAGAGGCTATACAGACGGAGGGCCGGCGAGTGTATGAGAGGGAGCCGGGATGTAGGGTGGGGGGTGGGCGCTACTAAGAGTAAGGGGACGGGGTATGAAGGGGGGGGGGTGGCGGTGATGGCGTCGTGCAGCACTGTTCTCTCTCCTTCACCTGTTCTGTTGCCGAGGTGCGCGTGCCTGCATGCGTGTGTGTGGGAGGAAGAGGGGGTGATGTGCAGCACAGGGCGGGGGCAAACGGAAATGGAGGCTTCCCGCACGGGCTTACCTTCGCATGCAGGCTCCGCTGCACACAGGCGCCAATGGCGCATGCAATGGCGTCAGTTGGGCGCGCAAACGAGGAAAACGAAGTGCCTTAGTGATCGGTGGACCTGCACGTGTGGACCCTCGCCTGCTCCTCGTCTACCCTCCCCTCCCCTCCCTCTCTCTCACCCAGTCGTGCTTGCTTTCACTCGCTTCAGCCTTCTCTCTCTCTCCTCTCACGCCCCCTGTTGTGTGTCTTGGCTCAACGGCGAAACACATCGTGTGCTCGTGTGCGGTGATGGAGGCGCGCGGTCCCCTCACCATCGCGTAGGAGCCTCTCCTCTCTCTCTCTCTGCATCTCTTTCTCTCTCTCTCTGCCAAGGATTGACGCTTCAGATAATGCGCAATGCCTACATCAGAGCTCTGGCGCCTCTCGCGAGTAGGTCCTCTCCCGCGCCTTCCAGTAGTAGCAGCCTCGCCACAGTGGCAACGACGCTGCATGTCTCTCGCCGTGGGCATGCGGGGCACAACTCTGGTCATAATGAGCGTCGTGGGCGGCGAGGAGGGCGCCTGCAGGGGCAGCAGTGTGGTCACGCGGTGCCACAAACCAACGCTAGCGTGGCTGCGAGTACAGCGCTGACATCCCCGCACGCCCGCGGCGCCTTTCATGACTTCCTTCGCGCCCGAAATTCACCGTTCATCGGCAGCGGCAGCGGCACCGCTGCTGCTGCGGTGCCGCTGCCCAACGATCTAATACGTACCACCTCCCCTCTTCATCCTCATGAACCTTCACAGCACCAGTCAAGCGTTCTTCCGCACGATAGCGCCGGGCTAAGCGGTGCGTCAGCCGAGCAAAGGAGCCGCGCGAGAGGAGGCGTAGCGCGTGGGACACCAAGCGGTACCACGCCAGAGTTATCGTGGTCGTCGTCTTCACCGCCATCCTCTCCGCCATTACCCCGCGCGGTTCCTGCGAGTGCTGCTGAGGAGCAGAGAAAACAGCAGCGGGTGCTGCTCGAGGAAGAGACGGGCCGACGCGGCTCCAGTACTCCGCCGGTGCTGAGCGAATGGTCGTTGGGCCTTCCGGACGCAGCGGCGAGGAGGGGTGAGCGGCGGGGCAACCCGCAGAGTCGTGGGCAGCGACGAGGACGCGGTTGCGATGATGTGAACAAGGAGGGAGATGTAAATGGCAGCACTGCACAGCGAGGTGGACGGCAGGACTTCAGAGAGCGGAGACGTCACAGTGTGCAGCAGCACCGTCATGATGCCCTCGAGCTTGCACGACGTCAAACTTCCGCGGGCATTGCGAAGCGACACCTGCATGAGTACGAGCAGGCATGTCTGCATGCATACCATATCTTGAAGCAGGTTGAATGGAGCCTCGCCAGCTGGGCCTGGGCTCAGCGACAAGGACAACGGCATGGCGACTCCGGACACAGCAGCAGCAGCGTCAGACGTAGCAACGTTAGCGAGCACGCGTCGGGTGTGAGGGCGCCGCAGCTTACCGAGGGACCAGTCGCTGCCGGTGAATCCGTCCCCAAGCTCGCCGGCGAGGACATGGACGCCGTCGACGCACGCTTTTTCGAGTACGCTGGGCAGATCCAGCGCACGCTGCATCAGCTGACCCCACGCCATTTTGATGCCGTTCGCGAGTACCGCCTGCGAGCACAGCCACGCAGCGGCTTCCCATCATCCACCGCGGCCACTCCGCCGTCTCGGCCGCGACACGCCGAGGGCCCGTCTGCGCCCCGATCTGAATCGCCGGGGGACTCTCCGGGGCAGCAGCTGCTACTCTTGCGTCTTCTGTGGCGCCTACTGCACATCCAGCGGCTCTTCATCAGCATTGGCCGACGCGCCTTGCTGCCGCGCAGCGCCGTTGACGTTTATGTGAACTCCTCGAGCTGCCAGTACGGCATTCGCGAGGTGCTGCGCGTTCTCGGGAGCGAGCTTGCGCGGTCGACCCTCTCAGCGAGCACCCCCCGGCACCTCCACGGGCCGCGTGGTCAGTCGTGGCGAGAGCACGACGACCCTGCAGCACTGCCGCCCTCACCCCCAGCCCTTCTCTTCTCTAACAAGGAACTCTTCCAGCTCTTTTACGCTGTCCTGTGCATTCCGAGCGAGGAGGCCCCTGGTGTTCCGCTGTACGACCTGTCCACTGACAACTCCACTTCTCCATCGAGTGTTGCCTCGGATCGGCACGCAGCTACCTCCCCCTCCTCTCACCTTGCTGGTGTTGCGTTTCAGCAGTTCCAGCGAGACTGCATCGCGGCCGGCGCCGAGGCTGCCCGTATGCCGCTGGACGAGTGGTGTGTGCGTTGGTGGGCGCATCAGTACGCGGTTCTTGGGTCGGTGGGCGCAGTGTGGACACCACCGTTGTCGATGGGCGAGGCCATGGATGTACTTCAGGCCTGCATGTACGCAACGGCGAGCGCGCAGGTTCTCGCGACGGCAGCACCTCCTTACGTCGCCCAGCAGCGGCGCAATCTGCAACAGAGACTTCTTACTCCATTCACATACTTCGAGACCCCACCGCAAGGCGCCACCGCCGGTGACCGCCGCCGTCGCAGACACCGAGGGTCTGCGACCGCATCGGAGAGCAGCAGCGGCGTCGTTGAGGAGGCGGAGTTATCGCCACTTCGCGTGCCAGACCGCCGGTATTACCCGCAGCTGTCTGGCGCCTTGGGTGGCAATCGTGTGGCGCTGCGCATTCCATATCACCTCGGTCAGCGCTATGTGGAAGTTTTTCTGGCGTACCTGCTCTCGAGTGTGTCTACTGCACCAGAGTCGGGAGAGGCGAAGGAGTCGGCGACGACGGCAACGGAGACGGTGGCGGCGGGTATTGAGCATCTTCTCCGTGACCGCGGCCGCGATACGGTGCGCGACGTTGCGCTCCTCTGCACGGCCATCCTCTTCTTTGAGGTCTTCTCGCCTATGACGGCTGCCTTCATGGCGTACGCGGCACCACTGTGCAGAGAACAAGTGGAACTTCTCAGCGGACATGAGATCAGCTGTGTGCTGCTCGCGTACGCATCGCTGCAGCGCTGGGAGAAGGCAGGCGGCGCTCGCACCGGTGGCGCCTCTACGCCGGCTAGCGGCTCGAACGCGCACACCGACTCGAGGGCGGCGGGAAGTCGTGGCGACCCGCTACACGATCCCACCGTGGCTGTTCAAAGTGCGTCGACCGCCTCTGCAAGGACTGCCGCTGCTCCCTGCTCCAGCGCAGGCAAGGATGCTTGGAACACGGATCCACCGGAAGCAGCCGTGGCCCCAGAGCCCTCGCCACAACTGCCACCGCCACCGCAGCCGGACCATCAAAGCACCGGTGATCACCACAGCCGCAGCCGCCGGAGTACTTCCACTCGATCATCGCCGCCATCGAATGAAAAGACGACGTCAACGAGTCCACAGTCGCCATGCCATGCGCCGTGGCACCTCTTCTACGTCACACTTGCTTCCCGCGCCGGCCAGCTCAGCGACACTCTTAGCGAAGATGACGTGACACGTGTGCTGCGGGCGATGGAGCTGACCGAAATCGAGCACGACGACCTGCGCCGCGCGTTGGAGTCCTCGCTGCGCCTGCGGAGCATGCGGCGACGTGTTCTTTATGAGCCGTAGTGGATGCGATGTTCCCTGTGCAGGGCTTGCGCGTAGGAGAGCGAGCGGCAGCAGCGGCAGAGTGGGAGAGGGGAAGTGGGGGGCGGAGAGGCGTCACGGGATCGTGTCGCTATCAAAGCTCCCGCTCCCTGCTGCTGCTGCTGCGTGTTGTATGTCGACAGAGGGCCGTGAGGCGGTGGCATCAAGCGAGAGTGATGGGGGACGGTGGTGGCGGGTTGCAGTGTATGCGTGTGTGGAATCGCGCAGGGAACAGCGGCTGTCAGCCGACTCCTGTTCTCCCCCTCCCCCCACCGTGATTACTCCACGGCGGAGCATCACATACCCTCCCTCACCTCCCCTCTGCGGCTGCCGTGTGTCCCTTCACCACCACCCTCTGTCGCCTAAGGATGGGACGCCGAGAAGACAACAAGCCTACTTGACCCCGCGACTGCCCCCTCCCCCCTCCCTCATGGACACGTGCTATGGGGTATCTGAGTAGAGATCAGCTCGCTGCTCCGGTGGCTGTGCGCCGGCGCGGCTATACCTGGTGTGGTGCCCTCCTCTCTCTCTCTCTTCTCATGCCTTCTGCCCTTCTCTCACTTCCCCCACTCGCACACTCCTCCCCCTCCCGCCCTTCTCTCACTTCCCCCACTCGCACACGATCGAAAGTGTGCTCGTGCAGTTTTGCTAGCCCCGCATACGTTTCGGAGGAGAGCGGGAGAATGCAAGCCGGCTCCCTGCATGCCCGCGCGTGTAGGTGATTGCCATCGAGCCAGTACACCCAAGCACGTCCCAGGGAGAAGGGAAGAGGAGGCCTGCCTGCGCAGCTCATTTCTGCCCCCCTCCCCCCCCGGGAAGCGCTGCGGGTGCCTCCCACACTGCCTGTAAGCGGTGGGCTTCTCCACCGTCGGAGACGCCAAACGCGCGTGGGTTGATGAGCCGTGGGCACTGTCTTTCTCCATCAGCTAGCGGCGCTTTGCATGAGGCGATGCCGCCGCCGCCGCCGCCGGGTGTGCAGCAGGTCTCACCATCTTCATGTCTGTCACCACCGGCCTGGTCGCCACCACCACGACAGCCGACGACGCAGCGGCTGTGCGTGCTTGCCGCTGGTGTGCTCATCTTTCACGTCCTCACCTCCACCCTACAGGAGATGATCTTTCACCTCCCCAACTTCACGAATCTGCTGCTCCTCTCCTGCGGGGAGACGTTCTGCACAACGGTGCTCGTGGGGCTGCTTCTTGTGTGGGACTGGTACCACCCGCTGCCTGGACGAGCCGCCCCCGAGCACCGAGGCCCTCATGGCCGGTCCGCAGCGACGGCAGTGACGAAGATAACAGCGGAGGTGACACCGCAGGAGCCGCTCTCGAAGTCAGCTCCCACGGTGGGCGACAGCAGCAACACACAAGGGCGGAGCAGTGGCAATGCCGTGTCTCGGTCGCCGGATCCCTTCTGCGACTCTGAGCACCAGCCGCCAAGACAACGGTGCCCATTCGCGCGCGGCGATGGCAGAGGCGCATTCCTAAGTGTGGTTGATGGCTTACCTGAAGCGGCAGCTGCGAGAGCGGATGCTGTAGACTGTGGCAATGGGTCTGCTCTGACTGCGGTTGCGGCACGCTGCCCCTCACCCACGAGGTTCGCTTCATGGTACTCGACAATCTGCCACGTGCTTCACCCTTCCACCGTCTCCCTTCGCTGGTACGTGTGCATTGCTATACTCTTTTCATGTAGCCTGCACCTCACGAACCGCACCTCGTTCCTCCTCAACTACCCCCTGCAGGTGATCTTCAAGTCGAGCAAGCTACTCTGCATGGTCGTGGTGCACCGCTTCTGGGTGCACGATAGCCACGAGGCAGCTGCCTCAGTCTCCGAAGATGAGGCAGGCTCAGACAACGACGACCCACGCAGCTCTGGCCACCAGTGGAGCACCACCGCCGCGTCGGCTCAACACGACGGCGTATTCCATGCGGAGAGCGACTCTGGGCTGCTTGCAGGAGCCAAGGCGCCAGACGCCAGCGAGCGTCACCCGCGCGATGAGCCGCAACATCGTGGGCACCGCGATTCTTCCTCTTCTTCGCCACCTTTAGGTCTCTCTACTGTTGTCGCTGTCAACGTGCCCATCCCAGCGGGGCGGGCATTTGCATCTTCACACCCGCTCGACGATGACCAGCAGCGATCGCGGTGGGGCGCACTTCACAGCAGCGGCCCACGCAGGCGTTCGTGGCGGTGGTGGTGGTCGCGCCTTTGGAATCAGCACTGCAATGATGGCGTGTCGCGATGGTGCCCCGCGAGGGTATGGGCGCGTGTCTCTTCACTCGCGCAGTGCTGCGCCTCCCGGCCCACCACCTTGCCCATCGACGAGTGGGGCCATAGCCAGGCCGTCGTAGGCTTGCGCCAGCGTCTCTCTTATCACGGCGGTGTCTACGGTGGCTACTCTGCCGTCGAGGTGTGGTGTGCTGCAGCTGCCCGGCTTGTGTGGTGGCTGCAACGCCTCCTGCGAGACACGGAGATGATGGCGTGCATTGCCATCGTCGTTGGGCTCATTTCTTTCACTTATGCATCTCACCTGGACATGCACGTCGCTGCAGGCCACCAAAGCTCCAAAGAAGGCCTGGCAGCGTTGGCGAAGGCGGTATCGGCGGAGGCGGCAGCTGAGCAGCACATTCTCGCCGAGAGGCTGCGGGGGAACGCGGCCGCCTCTCTCGCAGGCAGCTATTCCGTAGCTAGCGATGTAGCTGCGCCTGTCAACACCACTGGGCTGGCTCAGCCGGGCGCGCCACTGCCCCTGCCGCCCCCCTCTCTCCCCGCTTCTTCCCCTTCTTCCCTGTTCCACAGCATCACCGCAGCCGTCTTCCGGCTCTCTGCGCCTTGGATGGTGACGCTGATCGGTGTTGTAGGCGTGCTGATGTCCAACACCCTCGACTGCATCATCTACGTGCTGGAAGAGGTGCACTGCTTTCACGCGACGGCGAGGTCGTCGAGAGGGTATAATCGGCGAGTACTACGCCAGCACGAGCGTGCAGCAGGGGGGAGGGCGCCTCTGCTAGCGGGTGTGCAACGTAGGGCAGCGCCGCTGCAGCATCACGCATCCCACCGACCACCTTTTTCGCCTTCCCCACCGTTGTCGTCGTCTCCCCCACGAACCGCGGTGACGGCGCCATCGGATCTGCACCCGGTGTCCCCAACGTCGATGACAGAGCTGCCGGAGCTGATACCGGCCTCGCCACAGGAGTTACTGTTCATGGTGAACGGTATCGCCACGCTGCTCTACATCGGTGGCGTCATCGCCTTGTGGCTGCATGACTGCCTCCTTCTATTTATATGCCGCTTTACGAGCTCCAATGCAGTGGCCACCGCGACCGGGCTCCACGGCGGCGTTGGCGACTTTGTAAGCGCTACTGCGGCTGGACAGCCGGCAGCACGCGAACGTCTGGTCGTCCCAACGAGACCCGCGGGTGGTGCTGCACTGCCAGGCGAGTGCTCCTCGCTGATGGATCGTGAAGAGCAGCAGCTACAGCGGCTCGCTTCCCTTTCCGGATGGCCACCATGGAAAACGCCGTCCGCGCCGCAGCGGCCCTCTGCGACGGACTTCCCCCTCTCCCTATGCATAATCCTCATCGTGTTAGCATCCCTGACGAGCTTGATAGGGACGCTGTGTCTCTTGCGCATTATTGCTGAGTTCACTGGCGTGATGGCCGTCGTCGTGACGAGTGTGCGCAAGGCGCTGACGGTTCTGCTGAGCTTTCTCCTGTACCATCGCCGCTTCACCCTGCTGCACGGGGTCGGGCTGGTAGGGGTGGTGGGCGGTGCTGTCTGGTACGAGTTACAGCAGCGGCGCCGTCGTGGCGTGTAGGAGGGAGGAGCGAAGTGGGCAAGTGTGCAGGGGAAGCGACGAGTAAAGGGGTGCCGAGGATTACCAGGAGCTTCTTGACCTTTGGCTAGGGAGAGAGGGGTGGGTGGGTGGGTGGGGCAATGCAAGGCTCGTAGGCGGCCATGGCGATCGCAACGCCACAATGCGTGACTAGGCTGATCTGCGCATACGTGTAGGCGTCTCTGCGCTCTCTCTTTTTGTTTGCCTCCCGTTGTGTTCGTGCGTCGGCGCGGCTTGTCTCTCC
>NC_009295.2:141341-164683 GCF_000002845.2 Leishmania braziliensis MHOM/BR/75/M2904 | reverse complement strand
AGAGAGGTGTTGTAAAGAGTGTAAAAAGGCCGTGGGCTGAAAGATGATATGATTGAGTATGTAGGTAGAGATGTGATACAAGCAAAGAGTAAAGTCGGAACGAGTAATTAAGACTGATGTAAACTTATGGATTGGAAGGGGGTAGGGATCCAAGATTCGATCGCTGGCAACGGAGCTTAGATTCTAATGAGAGGGATTCAATGAGGAGTGACAGAGAGTAAATAATATAAAAAGCTAGTACTAGACAAAACACTTGATTGAGAATATAATAAAGGTAATAGGATAATTGATGAGGAAGATGGTATTTTAGATAAGTTATTGATGGAAAATCTGAGATGAATGAATCGTATGGTCAGGGCAGACAAGGTAGATAGTCTTATTGAAGCATAACATAAAGAGGAACAGGAGCGCAACGAGGAGGAGAAAAGAAAGTTTATTGTCAATATATGGCGGACGAGAGAGAAAAAGGAATAGGGGAGGCAGAATATGAGAAATAGTAAGGTAAGTGAGTACAGGGGAGCAAAGAAGCGGTACAAGAAGTAAAAAGATAATTACCTGCACACCTCCAGACAGTATCAGCGTAAGAAAGGGCAGCATGGTGTGATCGGAAAGGAAGTCAGTATTTTTGGAAGCAGGAGGAAGGGTAAAAGGCGTGAGTGGAGGTGCACACAAGGGTGCTTCGAAGGCGACGGTAGGGTTCTAGAGGAAGGTACTGACTTTCAACAGTGAGGGGGAGAAAAAAAAACTCATAACTTCCTTCCCCCCCGCCACTAATGATTAAAAACCACTGTCAAACACCCCCCCTCCCCCGCCGCTCCCTCCGCCTGTGTGTGGGTTGACGTACTTGATGAAGTAGAGAGGGAGAGGAGGGGAGAGGAGGGGGGCGTACGTGCGCAACGAGTACAGAACAATCTTCGCACGCTACCTGCGCGTCCCCCTCCTCTGCAGCCCTTTCCCCCCTCCTCATTTTTCGTTTCGCTCTCTTGCCTTTCGCTTTCTCTTCAAATTCGTGCGAGACGGTAAACCCCAACACCATCACGCCCGCGGCACATTTTTACGTCGGCCCTCTTCTCCCCCCCTCCCTCCGCTTACGTGCCTCGCGGAGCTCCGCTTAAAGCAAGAACACAACCGCAGCAGCAGGAAGCACCCACGGTCCGCCTCTCAGCCACGCTTCACTCTCATTTTCCGTCTCTCTCTCTCTCTCGACTGTATAAGAGCCCCACATCTACTCGCTGCCCCCCCCCCACCAGCACTCCTCGTTCACGCAGATGCCCTTCTCTTCCGTGCCGTCATCAGCGCCTCAATTGGCGCCGCCACCACCACCGCAGCCGCCGCAGCAGCCCCTACAAAGCGTGCTGGCCATCGGTCGCCAGCAGGGGTGGGGCGCCGCCGCCGCCTCCGCTCGAGGTGCCGCGATGCCGACCGGCGTGCCATCTTGCCGGATGGGGACTCGGTCGTCGGTGACGCTCATGTGCCCCGAAGCAGATGGGTCGGAGTGGCCCATCTCTGCACCGCAATTCAGCAACGGCTGCTTCAATAAGCGCTGCGACGGCGCGGTCGGCGAGTCGTTCGCCGCCTGTGCCGCCATGGCCGTACCGAAGGGGGCTTCAGAGATGGACCACAACTCCTACGACGCCATGCAGCAGCAGCAGCAGCGGCTGTTGTGCGGCCCTAAGAACGAGTCTGCCCCCGCTGGCAACGCCGACGCCGCACCGCAAAACACCAACGGCGTGTGCGAGGCCATCGTCACGGCCGCACGGTGCGGTGGTGTTGTGGCACCCAGCGCATCGGCGCCTGCGCCCGGCGACGCCACTGCACCGTTCATCGCCACCACTGCTGCCTCGGCAAACGCCATGATGAAAGCACATGGGCGCGGCAGCTGGTCATGTCCGTTCGGGTCCTCGGCCTCTGACGAAGCTCTCCAGCAGCAGTGTCACGATACGCGGCAGGCCAGTGTGTCGAAGAGCGTGACGAGCCCCACCGATGTCTCTGGCGTGGTAATGGCAGTGTCCTCCTCGGCCAACGCGATGGCGCTTGTTCCCATGAACGAGGTCGCCTCACCGACTGGTGCTGAGATGCAGTGCCTCCTGGCCGATGCCCATCGTGCCTACACGGCTGCTGAGGCGCAGCTGCTGAAGGACGGCCTTGCCTTGCGTGAGGATTGGATGGGGACGCGCGACCTCTTTTTCGCAGCCGGCGGCCTCTTCGCTGCCGTCGGCGAGCCCGCCATTGCAGCCCGCTGCCTGCTGCACGCCACCTTCATCAACCGTGCCTTTCACAGCGACGACGAGGCGCTGGCGACGTTGGCAATGTCAGTGGAGCAGCTGAAGCAGTCGCATCCGCGTATCGCTGTGGACGCGCTGCTGCGGCTCGCGCCGTGCTATGTGCGGGAGGACCTGCGCTACCAGGCCGCTCGCTGCTACCGCGATGCTGCTGAGATTCTGGAGAACGTCCTGGACGAGAAAGAGGCAGCCGTCGTGCAGTACCGCGCCGCGTTGGACATGTACGCCGAGACTCAAGTGGCCGCCTCTGAGAGGGCGCGGCATTGGGAGCGCCAGAAGCGGCGGCTCGACGGCACCCCACGGCAGCACCCCCACTCCCTTGACATTTGCACGACCAACGGGGATGTGGCCAACGCAGCGGCGCCGGAGGGAGTCGAGGCCACGCTGCTGGGGTCGAAGCAGCAGCATCAGCTCGTGTTGCCCAAGTCCACGGCGCTGGAGCCCTCCAGCGATGTCGTTTCTCTTACATCATCCGTGGATGGGAGGGGGTGCAACTCCGTTGGCTTCCCAGCACATGGTCCCCCGCAGTATCGAGTTAGCACGACGGTGCAGCGCAGTCTTACCGATGCCTGCCGCTGGCGCCTGGTGATTCTCCTCACGCGCCTTGGCCGGTACGAGGAGGTGCGTGAGGCGGCGCTCGCCTGCGCAGCAAGTGTGCCGCTTACGTTGCCCAAAACAAAGTATCTGCTCTACGCTACACTGTGCGTTCTGGCGCGAGGGGCGGCGACTGTGGAGGGGGGTGTCTCGGCAAACAGCGCCTCTGATCCGGCGGTCGCTACAGAGGCACGGCAATCTACAGAGACGGCGACGACGGAAACCTTCGCGGCCTCTTCCGTCGATGCGGTGTACTTTGACAGTCTCTACGACGCCGAAAAGTTATTCCTTGCGCTGCAGGACGAGGACCGCACCTTCCAGCGCGGGAAGGAGAACGCGCTCGTGCGCGCGATACTGACGGCAAATCGGGCTTGCTCTCTGGCGGCCTTCGACGACGCCGTGCGCACCTACAAAGCGTACGCGACGACGGGGTCGTGCGTTGTGTTTGAGTTGTTGGTGAAGCAGTGCCGCCGCAGCCTGTTCGAGCACATGGAGCGGTTTGCTTGAGCGCGCGCGCAAGTGGCATTGTGGAGATGTGTGGCCGCTTATGGTATTGCAAGTTCTCTTACCCCCCCCTCACCTCCCTCATTTTGCGCCTTTCCCTTTGTCTGGCTCCCTTGTTCCTTCACTTCTGTTTCGCCTTCGGAGTTTTCTGCTCTGTTGACTACCTCAGCATTCACCCCTCTCCCTATTCTCCCCCCTCTCCATCTCCTCCCCTCCTTTCCCTCCTCTCCATCTCTTCCCTCCACATCCCTCTTACTCAGAGACTGGCACATGTACATATAGCCAACGCGTTGAGCGTGTCGTTGCTGCTTTTCATTTTAATTTCTCTGTTTGGTTGGTTGGTTGGTTTTACTTCGGCTGATGTACAAGAGTGGCGTGGGCATTCGGGTGGCATGCTGAGGGCCCCCACCTCACCAATTTTCGTTTCCGCGCGAGTAGGATACCGACACCCCGCGGGATGACCGTGAGCTTGTCATGCGTGCGTCGCTGGCGCACCCTCCTCCCTTCTCCCCGACTCGCTCGCGCGCTCTCTCTCGCTCTCACACACACGCACACACACTCCTTGTTTTGTATTAGTGGCGGTGTGGTTGTCTGGCGGGCTATGAAGCTGAGGAAAATCAAAAATGTCTCTCTCTCTCTCTCTGTGTGTGATCTGAGCGTCATTGACGGCTGTCGGATGGGGAACGCGCAGCAACCAGAGAAGAAGCGCCACTTTCACAGGGGGGTGTTGCCTATGCTGAGGAAGAGGATTGCTCTGCTGGGGGTATTACGGTCTCCGCTCTCTCTCTCTCTCTCTCTCTCCCTTTCTCCGAGAGCCACAGGGCTCTCTGTTTGTTTCCTCGCTGTTCTTCTCCCTACGCTTTCTACAATGCACACCCACTCTCCGCCCATCATACCACTATAACTTGCCCACTAGCCCCATGTTGACTACGCTTGCCCCCTTACCACCTGCCACTGGCCCAGCACACGTTCGATGAGCGGCGGGGTGAGAAGCAGCACCGTGCTTCACACTGCAGCACGCCAAATGTGGCGAGGACTTCCACACGGTGACCATCACACGCACGACTCTGAGACGAGCGCTGTGCCCCACAGTATTACGCTGCCATGTAGATGAGCGCATCAGCTCTTCATGGTGATCAGACAGGGAGAGGGGAGAGAACCGGGCGAGTTCAGCAGCCGCTCGTCGGAGTTCGAGCGGAGTGTGCCGATGAGCAATCAAGGGTAGGTGACAGAGGAGGCACTGCCGGGAGCTTCGTGCGAGATGCATTTCCACTCCACACGCACGCAGCGGACGACCAATCACTGGGACCAGCGTTGACCACGCACAGCTGGACTCCCCAGCGCACTGGCCATGAGGAGGTTAACCAGCGCCTGCTGTTTTCCCTATAGCAGCGAGGCCTTTGCGTTCTAATACGTGGACGGTGTCGAAGGGGAGGGGGGAGGGGGACGGCAGGCCAGACTGAGCCTGCACTGGATGGGCAGGGGGGCAGCGAGTTAGCAGAATATTGTCATGGAAGTGCGAGCACGGCGCGCCGCTGCATCTCCACGCTGAGCGATGACGGAGCAATCGACTGGCCAATACGAACCGCATGACTAGATTTTGCAAGCCCGAGCAAGGCCGCCTCAAGTATGAGGTGAGCGAGCTACGCTCTTTACACGACCGCCTGCGGAGGTAGGGAGGAGGAGGGCAAGACTGACGACGCGGAGAGAGGGGTACTTCAGTCAAGGAGGCTTGTTTGGCCCCCGAGCTGGTAGCTACGAAGACTGATTTGCCGGCGTGGAGAGCGCTGTGCAACCACCTGTGTAGCAACTATGAGGAACGGTGTGCGTGGAACGGGGTCGCTCTCCACCGACTCGTGCCGATCCGGAAAGAGGAGCGTCACGCAGTAGAGCTGGAGAGCCACGATCTGACAGCCAAATCACGTGCGAGCGTCACAAGCGGCCACCGGAGAGCAGTAAGATGCGCTCGCAGCAACGAAGCGAGGGATGCAAAGCCTCAAACACCAATGCAGGAGGAATGGTGTCAGCGCTGCAGGAGAGGGTACGAGCGCTAGCTCTCCAGCTCGAGGTGCTTCGGCTGCTGGGGTTAGCGGAGAGGAGCAGCCCTCTTCCCGTACCGGCGGTCCTGTGATGGGGCCGCCGCGAGTCGGTAATGGTGGTGTTGAGAAAGGGGATGGACTGCGGCAGGGCTGAGAACCATCAGGCCACTGCGGACCTTCCAGCGCTGATTTTTGAGGCTTGACAGCGGCGGCACAGCGTCCACAAGCGGTGCCCCGTGGTGACTTCAACGGAATTCGCCAGACCTGAGCTTGAACCCCCCGCACACGTTGCTGAAACCCCTCGCCTTCTTCTCTCCCCCCCCCCCAAAACGCTGTATATACCGACAGCCCAGTATCCCAAGTTGCGGGTGTTCCTCCCGAGAAGGAGCGCGCGACAGGCGCGGTGCCTCCCTTCCAGAGCTCCACCGCCGGCGGTTTCTTCTTTAGGCGGCGCACGACACCGACATCGGGACGTGCGTCGTCGGACGCCTCCTGCCACCAGAGAAGACGACGGCCCCAGCCAGTGCCCGGAGGAGCAGGTGGTGCAGGCCGGCAAACTCCGCAGAGACCTCACCGACGACGGTTTCTTTGAAGACGGCAGCTTCAATCGGAGGCTTCGCAGAGCTGGAGTTTTCTCCAGCCTTGGCGCCGTATGTCGAGCGCGGTGGCTTTGAAACCCACCGATGAGGTGCAGAGGCTGCCAAAGTAGCTGCGAGGCACGTGGCGGATGTCGAGCTTGTTGGCGCGGTGTGCGCAGACGAGAGGAGGGGTTGGTGTGTGGGTGGAATGTGCGGCGCTTCTGTGCTCTGGCGCGGGAGAGGCATTCCCGCACACGCCTATCTGCGCGGCACGGCGTGAGCCCGCCAACGCCTGGACTGGCCCGAGGTGCGTAGCTGAAGCTGTTTGGTGACGGCGGTGCATGGCCGATCGCCTGAAACGCATCGTGGCGCCAGCCACGCCACGAAAGGCCCCCACCGACCGCAGCGCTTGGCAAAGGCGTCACAGCAGCCGAAGAAGTAAGCGCGGCGATGCACACCGAAGATCTGACAGAGCCGTGGCCAACGGCGGCAACAGTGCGACGACGCGCGCCACAGGCCCCAAACTGACAGCGCCGCCACCCCTCCCCCTTAACTGTCATGACAGTTCGGCACGTGCGTGATGTGCAGCGCAACACCAAGACCGCCCCCCCCCGCTCCACAGCATCAGCGTCTGTCAGTGCTAGCGCGGCTTCGCCCCACTGGATCGAAGTTGTGATCATCCCAACCACCCCGCAAACGCGGACTGCGGGGGCTCCGACACTCCTCCCGCGCAAAGCCTGAGGGCGCGGGCACAGCGACGGAGAAGTAAACACAAGGGTCGCTCCCAATGCCGATGCGACCCACTCGACGGGACCAGCAAGGACGCGAACACGAGCCCCTCTCACCAAGTGAGCAAGGTAGCCCTCCCCCCCAATCACACACATCTGGCGAAGCACGCCGGCCACGCAGGCATCTGTGGAGGGGGGTGTGTGTGTCTACGGCGCTGTTGAGTGGGACTGCTGCGATGGCGCAGTCGATGGCCCAGCCGTCATCACCCGCTTCTTACTGGATCCACACGGGGCGGGGTCCTTCCCGAACCACCTTGCCAACAACATGCTGCAACGAGCAGGCGCTTGTCTTGGCCTTTCAGAGGGTGAGCGTAGCCCCCTGCGGTGTGTGAACAGAGACACGAGCGCGCTTCAGCGCCATCTCGGTGGCGGTGGGCAAACCATCGCCCCAGCTGCTGAACGAGTCAAGGAGGACCTTCTAGAGCGCCGATACACGACCACCCCATCAGTGCAGGGATTCTGGAGGCTGTGGCCTCGCACCTCGCAGCGGGCTGGCTTGTACCATTGATGCTGGCGAGGGAGAAGGGAGGTGGACCGCGCCGGCGTTCCATCACATGGGCGGAGGCCGAGAACGGCTTGGACGAGTGCGAGGCGATGGTGCGGCTCACCACATGCAGCGCAACGCTTGGCTGCCGTGTTTTCGGTCGTGGCAGCCCTGATGGACCTCCAAAGGCATCGCATTTTTTAGCCACCCTTACCGCCGGAATGGCGGCGCCCTTTTCGGTGCAGGGCCGCGAGGCGGGCACCATCGTCTGACTGACCCGATTGCCAATGGGCTGCCGCATGTGCTCGGAAACTCAGCGTACAGCCACGCGTGCTCTCACCGGCAACCCGGCAGTGACTTCGCCGGAACACCGTGCCCCAGGGGACGCGGGAGGTGACGGTTTGGAGCGACAGCGCCCGTGGATCCGGCCCGGGGGGGGAGGGGAGGGGCGTGTGCGGACGCCTGGTTTGCGCAAACGTAGCGGGACACCCATGAGGCTCGGTACCACTCTGGGCGAGCAGCTGGCCACCCGGACGCAGTACACCTTCATGAGCGTCAGCTTCAACCACGACCAGCAGACCATGCAAGTGTGCCGGGAGCTTCTGCGGCGCCTCTCGCGGTCCACCCCCACCCCGATGGGATACGATGGCTGTGGCAGACGTGGGGCGCACTGTGGGTCGAACCTTCTCCCCGGCGTCGGCTGGGATGTGCAGTGCAGCGCATGGGCGCCATTGGTCGGCCAAGTAGGTACGCCGCTGCTTGTCGCAGCTCCACCGTGGCTTTCTGCCGGACACAAGCCCGGCCCGTCTGTGGACACCGACGACGCGTGGGCTGGTCGGCTGGGCGGAGGGGGGGGCTTTTGGGGAGCCGTGCGGTTGTATCCTCGCGGTATGTGTTGCAAGGAGCGGCCCTTGTAACCAGCACGTCGCTGCTCGGATGGGGTGTCATGCTTCGCTGCACAGGGGCGCTCGCTGCGCCCGGGGGCCGGGGACCCCACCGGCCCCTTCCCAGTGCATCGACCGAGAGGCGCACTGTACTGCGCACCGTCGGGCACGTGGCCATCCGCGTCGACCAAAGGACTATGGTGGCCACGATCCAGGAACGCAGCCCCGAGTCAGATGCCTTCCAGGGTGAGGTGGCTTCGGTGCTGCGTCTTCTACGGTACCTCTGCCTTCAAGCTACGGTGGTGTACGTGCGCTCAGCAGACAGCCCCGCAGGCGCAGCGTCTCGTGGGCAGGCACTGACACACGCGGACGTGCGGAGTGGGTAACACTTGTGATGGGGCACGTTGAGGACGGGGCCTCTGATTACTACTTCGTGGATCGAAGTATGAAACCCAAAGTCCGAAACAAATCGTCAGGCGCCCAGAGATGCTTCCCAGAGATCGATGTGCGTGTACAGGTGCACCCGGGTGGCCGGGGTGTGAGAGACCTCCCTCCTCCAGCAGTCTCTTCTCTCCCCTTCCTCAGCAGGAGGAGTGATGGGGGGATATGTCTGCGCATGCGTGTCTGCCCTCTCTCCACTTTCCCCTCCCCCTCCCCCTCCCCTTCCACTTCCGCAGAGACACCGCCGACTGAGGAGGTTTTTTCTCTGCGTTGTGTGTGCGTCGTCCTCAAGGCTGAAAAAGGAGAAGTGAGGGTAAAAGGCCGCGACTCTCATCCCCCCTTCCCCCCTCTCTCTCTCTCTGCTTTCCCCTCTTCACTGCTGCACGTATGCAGGGCTGCCCCCCCCCCTCTCTCCCCTCCCTCCCCTCCTCCCTCCAGCTTTTCTCTTTTCTGCTCTCGTTGTTCTCTGCTCTTGAATGCTATACACCTCCCTTCTCCCCCCCACCCTTCTTCCCCCCCTCCCCCCTACTCGCCCGTCATGCGTCCTTCGCGCGACGCCGGCCAGAGCGGCGGGGAGGCTTCAACGCGTTCTTCGATGGAGGGCTCCCCGGAGCCGCCCCGCCAACGCCCGTCCATCGCATCTCCCGCCGTGCCTCAGCGCACCCCACAGGCCACTTCTGTTTCACCGCCGGCGGTGCGGTGTACCGAGCCAGGCGCTGGCTACTACGGCGCCTGGCTCGCGCGTGGTGCCATCGCTATGACACCACGCGCGAATAGGCCGTCTGCTACTGCTGGCATCACCGCCACCGCGAGTGTCAGCAGTGCTCGCCAGCCGCCGCCAGGATATCCTTCCACCTTTGGTCACCACGCCCAGAACCCGGGCCGTCAACGCCCAGCGCCGCCGCTGAGTCAGCAGCAGACGCTCAGCCACAGGCGCGAGGCGTCACCGCAGAGTAAGTGCGAGCTGCAGTACCGCCGGATAGAGATTGGCCCCCTCGACACGGCGAGGAGGCCTTGCTCGCCTGTATCGACGGCCTCGCCAGCTTTTGCTGGCGCTTCCTCTGTGAGTAGGGGCCGCTGCTCTTTTCCACGGCCGACGAGAGGCACCGATCGAGTATTGTCCGAGGAGGGGCCCCGCGGTTTCCCATTCGTGACCCAGCCGATGCCAGTCGACCCACCTCAGCAGCAGACAGGTCGTGGTGAGAGCGGGGGAGTGGCGGCTGGGGTGGCAACCGCTACGACCACTCACGGTGCCTTGCCTAGAAGCTTGGCTGGGGACCAGACCTTCTCGCCACCGTCGTCAGCCGTGGCCGTTCTTCTCTCAGATGAGGAACTACCCTCTGCAGCGTGCACGGAGAAGCGTCCGCAACAACAGCGGCCACAGATACCGCTTACTGTGGGAGTGTGCAGCCTCGGTGCGGGTTCACCCAGCTCCCCCCACCGTATGCTTGGTACACCTCTTCCCCCTCGCAACGGACACTCGGCGCGGCTGGAGAATAGAGGCTACGGCCCCGGCAGTTACACGACGCGCGGCAACAGCAGGGCGAGCGGCAGTCTTACCGTGGGGGCTGCCTACACAGACGTAGAGGGAGGTGGGAGTGACAGCGATACCACTACGAGCCGCCGCCGCCGCAGCAGTGGCGCTACAGAGAGCGGCATAGACGACCGCACCAGCGCGTACTACGGCGGCACGCTGGGCTGTCGGGATGCCGAGGCAGCGTCTCCGATCCCGGAGATCAATAGAGGAGCCACTGTGGACGACGGCGCAGCAGGCCTTAGAAGCCTGGTGGCGGGGGACGCCAGACAGCGTTATCAGGGCTCTCCGACGTGGCTCGACCAGTTCGGGGCGATTATTTGGCGAGATACGCTCGAACGCCGCCGCCGCTGGTTCAGCGTGGTACTGGAGATTGTGATCCCGCTCGTGTGCGCTGCGTGTGTGGTGGTGCTGTGGGCCGCCTTTGGCGCCACCTCCTCGCCGAACTCTAGCTCGCCCACTAATATCGGTGACAGCGGGTACAGCTTCAGCTCTGGCAGGTACCTCTCAGTACTGTGCTACAACGAGACGTGGTTCGGGAAGCCGAACTACATTGACGGCCTGGTCTCCTGCAGCAACCTAGATACTAGCACGCCTAGTTCAGTGACGTGCGACACGGTCGGCGAGGAGGAGCTGCCAGTGAAAGGGCTGTGCTACGCACAGAGAGGCAGCGCACTTGGGGCCTTTGTCAGCGGTATGCGCAACGGCCTCGCACAGGTGATGCCGTTAGACGACATCATCGCTTACCAGTGGCTGGCGAAGAAGTTGCCCTTGGTGGATTCAGCGGCGATGAGCCTGCTGGTCGGTGCGGGGCTCGCCTCCAACACGCAGCAGAGTGCTATCCTGTCGTCTGGCAAGCTTTACTTTGCCCCATGCCGCAATGTGCCACGAGACATACTCGCGTACCTCTTCAGGGACTCCAAGCTTCTCCAGTATGTGTACAACGATACCTTCGACACCGTTGAGGCGGCGCACCGTGTGATCAAGAGCGGCGAGCGTGGCCCCACGTGGGCCCTCGTGAACGTCCGCCAGCTGGACGAGAACGGCTTCGACGTGTCTATTGAACTGGACGCGACAGCGCTGCCGCCGCTGGCTGTGATGATCGACAAGGCGTACCCTGGCGGCGCGAGCGATGACCGATCCGACGTGTACTACACGAGCGGCTACACGTCTTTGATGGACGTGTTGGTGAAGTACTACCTCACATCACCGTATGCGGCCGGCGCGACACGAGCTGAAGTGGACGGCATCCAGGCCCTGCAGGGGAGTCAGGCGACGCAGCCACAGGCAGCAGCCGCAGATGCGGCCGACGGGGTGCTGGCCATGCGCGAACTGCCCGACGCTGTGCCGGCGGCGCCGGAATCCGTGGGTGACGGTGTCCAGTCCTTTGCCAGTGCCGCCGAGCCGTGGAGTCCCCCGTTGACCTTGGTGTCGCAGTGTGCCTCTAGCATCCAGGAAACAAGCGCGACCCTTCGCGCGAAGGCGAACCTCACCATCTACCTGGGCGGTATGCCGTGGGTGCCCTTCAAGACGAGTCAGTTGCTGGCTTATGCGAACACCATCGTGGGCTTCGTGATTGTGCTGGCGTTTCTCTACCCAGTCTCGCAGTTGACGCGGCGGCTCGTGCTGGAGAAGGAGCGGCGCGTGCGGGAGGCGACGCTGATCATGGGCCTCCCGCTGGAGCACCTCTGGTGCAGCTGGTTCCTACACAGCGCCGCCCTCATGTTCACCATCTCCTTCCTCATGACGCTGCTCCTGTGCACGACGTTGCTGGTGAAGAGCGACGCCTTCTGTGTGTTTCTTGTCGTCTTCCTGTTCTCCCTCACGTGCGTGCCACTGTCCGGGCTGTTGGCTGCCTTCTTCGACGCGTCACGGGTGGCCGCCCTCGTGACCCCGCTCATCTACTTCGCCATGTCGCTGTTACCCTTTGCCATGCGCTCGGCCGGGCCAGCCACCTACCTTGGCTTCAGCATCCTCTCGCCCGCCTGCTTCGCCCTCATCCTGCAGGACACGCTCGCTCGAGAGAACGGCGATGGCTTAGCTGCGTCGATCTTCCTTGGCGGCGCCGACAACCCCAACACCGCCACGCTCTTCGGCTTCCTCATTCTGGACTTCGCTGTGTACTTGATGATGATGTTTTACCTCGATGCCGTGCTGCCCAAGGCGGTGGGTGTGTCAAAGCACCCGCTCTACTTCATTCTAGACCCGATTCAGCACTGCCGTCGCAAGCGTTGGGAAGCGGCGTGGCAGGCGGCACAGCGACAGCGCCAAGCCGCGTCTGCTGCCGGCAGCAGCGAGCAGCAAGCCGCGCCACCGCCACCGACGCCGATGAGGAGAAGTTATGAGAGTGCCGAGGAGGCATATGGCGGCAGCTGCGGCTGGCGTTGCCGTGGGCACGGCGCTACAGACAATGACCGCGACAAGGACGTGCATGGCGGCGGCGAGGATGGCTGTGATCCGGATGGCGTGTACGAGATGGAGGCCTTCGCACCGGAGCAGCTGTCGGTGCGCATTGTCGGCCTCCGCAAATACTTTCAGCGCGGCGGCCGCCGCTTCGTCGCGGTGCGGAACTTTTGCTGGCAACTGCCGAACGTTGGCGTCTCTGTGCTGCTGGGGCACAACGGTGCTGGCAAGTCGACGGTGATGAACATGATGACAGGCATGCTCTACCCGGATGGCGGGGATTGCTACATCGGCGACCACTCCGTCCGCTTTGATCTGGCGCGCGCCCGCCACGAGATCGGGCTCTGTCCGCAGCATAACATTCTCTGGCCGGAGCTGACGTGTCGGGAGCACCTCGAGTTCTTTGCGCGGCTGAAGGGGCTGCGCGGGGCGGCCCTGGAGAAGGCCGTGGTGGACACCCTTACGGAGGTGGATCTCTTGACGAGGCAGAACGACCTGTCAAGCGCTCTCTCGGGTGGGATGAGGCGGAAGTTGTCTGTCGCCATCGCATTTGTTGGCGGCAGCAGCCTAGTCTTTCTCGACGAGCCGACGGCCGGCATGGACGTGGTGGCACGACGGCATACGTGGGAACTCCTGCTGCGCATGTCGCGAAGCCGGAGCGTACTGCTGATCACGCACTTTATGGACGAGGCGGACTTGCTCGGTGATCGGGTCGCCATCATGAGCCGTGGTCAGCTCAAGTGCTCCGGCAGTTCGCTCTTCTTGAAGTCGCGGCTCGGTCTCGGATACAATATCTTCATCTCCGTCGACGCACTGCTACGTGTCCGTGAGCTCGATGCCTTCCTGCAGGGGTACGTGCCGCAGGCAGAGCGCCTGTCAACCAGCGGGGGCGAGGTTAATTACCGCCTTCCTGCGCAGCAGGTGGATCTTTTCCCTGGGTTGCTGAGCGCGCTCGACACCGTTGGGCCGCTGATCGGCATTCGTGGATACGCCATCTCCCCCACAACGCTGGAGGAGATTTTCCTAACGATCGCCCGCGACGCCGCTGAGGAGGACAAGGGGAGGCGCGCAAGGGTGAAGATGGAGGCGTGTCGAGCGAGCGGCAGCGCAGTTGCTATGGCGGCCAATCAAGGCTGGCTGTCGGGTCTCTGGGATCGCTTGTGCTGCTGCTGGTGCTGCGGCGGCAGTGGCGGCAGGGGCGCGAGCGGTCGCTTTGCCCCTGACGAGTCTGACAAGGGTGATGATGGCGTGGACAGCGATAACAGGGAGTGGTCCGTCTTGGACAATGTCAACTCCCCCTACTCACGCGACAGCGTCAGCGGGGTCACGGAGGAGTGGACGCAATGCTCGGCGCTGGACAGAGCTGTCGTCCCGATGCAGTGCCAGTCCGGGTGCTCAGCCACGACATCGGAAGAAAATCAGCGTTACCCGAGCCCAACGGCGACGGGCTATGTGGGGAGCAACAACGGCGAGGATGCTGGCACCTCGGGGAACTGCACACCTGCCGGGTCTGCGTCTCGGTTCTCGAGGCCGGCGAAGTCTCTCGTCTCCAAAGCTAGCAGCCCTGTGTCGCAGGGAGACGTGCACTGCAGCGGTGAGGCCGCCCAGGCGACACCAACGTATGCGAGGGCGGTGAATGCGGAGGATGGGAGGTATTCTGTGCTGCGTGTCCCGGCTGCCGCTGTCACCTCCCCCGTCGCAGCGACGGAGTCGGGGACAGCGCCGTCGACGATGACAGCCGTAAAGCGCGACGCCTCTGCCGACGTTATCTGGAGCTGCGAGATCGCCTTCTCTATAGCGACCATCAGTCTCCTGCAGGCGGAGGCGATGATGCGCAAGCGGTTTCACATAATGAGGCGAGATCGGCGGATGCTCTGCTTCCAAGTCATCTGCCCCGTGGTGTGCGTCCT
Source organism: Leishmania braziliensis MHOM/BR/75/M2904 (assembly GCF_000002845.2). Lineage (NCBI taxonomy): Eukaryota > Euglenozoa > Kinetoplastea > Trypanosomatida > Trypanosomatidae > Leishmania > Leishmania braziliensis. The sequence goes on along the minus strand of NC_009295.2, from coordinate 150,242 downwards.
GCTGGCGATGCTGCTGAGCCTGACACGCGCGTACACCGTCGATGAGCTGACGATGAACACGAGCAACTACCCATACGACACGCTGTGGGACACGACGGGCTGTGCGGACTACTTCGACAGCAGCTCCAACGCTACAGCGGCGTCGATCGCGCCGAACCAGCGCATCCGCGACGTGAAGGCTGTGAATCTCAGACTTTTACTACTTCCTCCAAGACGACTGGTACTTGCACGGTCAAATCGGAAAGTACAGCGGTATCGCGTGCGGCGACCCTGTGACGGCGATGCTGCCTTCCATTAGCCGCAACCCTGTCGTGCTGCTGACCAACTACTCCACCTACCATGAGTTTCCCATCTCTATGGTGAACTTCTACAACCTGCTCTTCAAGGGGGTTCGTGGTCCATCGGTGTTCATCACGGCGCACGTTGCCACGCTGCCGTCGAAGTCCGCGCCAGTCTCTGAGGACAGTATCAGACTGCTGCTCACGGGGATCATCATTATGGTGCCCTTCACCTTTCTTCCCTCCAACTACGTTGCCTGGGTGGTGAAGGAGCGGGAGTGCAGGTCACGCCATCTGCAGGACATCTGCGGCCTGCGTTACCTCATCTACTGGCTCAGCAACTTTCTCTTCGACCTCACAGTGTACACCGTCACGATGCTGCTGATCATTCTCATCTTTGCCGCCTTCCAGCGCAATGAATTCGTCGGTGGCGACGCCGCCGGCGCGACTTTTACCCTTTTTTCAGCCTACGGATTCTGCAGCATCGCTACAGCGTACCTCGTGCAGTTCTGCTTCGCGACGCACTCGAGCGCGCAGAGCGTCGTGATGGCGATCGGCTTCGTCTCGGGCTTTCTCCTCGTCATCATCGTTTTTGTGCTTCAACTCTTCTCCTCTACGAGGGAGGCGTCACACAAGATACGCAGGGTGTTTCGCATCTTCCCCACCTACGCCGTTGGCGAAGGCATCGTGAACCTCGCCACCCTCCCGCAGTTCCACTTATCGGACCCGAGCTTGACAGCCTTCTCCATGGAGGTGATTGGGTGGCCATGCGTGTACATGGCGGTGGAGGGGCCACTGTTTCTCATTCTCGTGCTGCTGATTGACCACCCCCGCTGGCGACTGAAGTGGCTGCTGCGACACTACGACCCAAACGGCGACGCCGCCACCCTCGCACGCGCTCACCAGCCCGGGCGACAAGACGACGTGGGTGGGAGGGAAAACGACAGTGTTGAAGAGGATAGCGACGTCGAGGACGAGCGGGTTGAGGTGCGCCGGCGCATGGCGGCATACCGCGCCGACCTGATGCAGCAGGAGAGGATGTGCAGGATGGGCGATTGTTTCGAGCCTGCATTCTGTGAGAGGGCCTCGGTGAACACGGCGGAGGGCCCCTACGGTGGCTTCCAAAGCTTCAGCGCTAAGCCACCGCTCATCGACGCTGTCGCTGTCGTCGGCTTGCACAAGCGATATGAAGGTGGCCGGGTGGCTGTGCAGGACCTCACCTTTGGCGTCGTGCCGGGCGAAGTCTTTGGCCTCCTGGGCACAAATGGCGCTGGAAAGACGACCACCATGTCCGTCCTGTGCCAAGAGGCTTATCCCACCGCTGGGCACGTCTACGTGTGTGGGTACAACATTGTGGAGGAGAGACGCGACGCGCTCCAGTGCATCGGCTACTGTCCCCAGTTCAATGCAACGCTAGACCTGCTCACGGTGGAGGAGCACCTGAAGGTATTTGCCGGCATTCGAGGCATCATTCGAGAGCAGCAGCAGCAGGTGGTGCAGGCGCTGCTGAATCTGACCGGGCTGCATGAGTACCGTCACACAACGTCGGCGACCTTGTCGGGCGGCAACCACCGGAAGCTGAGCGTCGCACTATCGCTTATTGGTGGGCCACCTGTTGTCGTCTTCGACGAACCCTCGGCTGGCATGGATCCCGTGGCGCGGCGTGAGATGTGGACGTCGATCGAGGCGATCAAGCACCGCTGCTCCGTTATCTTGTGCACCCACCACCTCGAGGAGGTCGAGGCCCTCGCCGACTGTGTGGCCATCATGGTGGATGGGCGACTGCGTTGCATCGGCAACAAAGTGCACCTCAAGCAGAAGTACGGGAGCGGCTTTGAACTGACCGTTCGGATTCAGCCACCGTCGGTGGCCGAGGCGGCGGCGCTGGAGGCCATCAAAGCGCGGGTCATTCCCTTCATCACTTCCTCGTTTCCCTCCTCAAAGCTCAGCGAGGTACGGGGCAAGCGACTCATCTTTACGTTGCCCAAGAACACGAGCCTGGCGAATGTCTTCCAGCGGTTACAGGCACACCGCACCGAGCTCTGCATCTCGGACTACACCGTGTCGCAGACAAGTATAGAGCAGGTGTTCTTGCACATCAGCGACGCGGTGGCCGAGGAAGAGAGCGCTTGTGCAGCTTTGTCCGAGCGACGTCGCGACGCCGAGAGCGACTTGCGACTCTGAAGCAGGAGCCGCTGCGCCCGCAAGCGAAAGAAGGCCTGCAAGGCGGACGAGCCGGAGGCCAAAGCGAGGAAGGGCGGGGAAAAGGGTTAGCCAGCAGCAACGACCAGCGCAGCCGTGAGGAGGGGGGCTGCGATCTCTGCCCGGTTGTACGAAACGTACGCCGTACACTCTCTCCTGCTGCCATTCGTGTCTCCTTTTGTTTTTTTTTTTGTTGAGTTTTCTCATCCGCCAGCGGTGTGGGTGTCCCGCCTCGGCCTTTTACTTTGCCGTGACGTCTGCGTATTATTCGCTTCTAACCCCCCCTCATACCACAGCGTCATCGTCTGTGCGTGTTCCTGTGGCGCATTATACACCCCACCACATACACCATTTATTCACTACCTTTTCTACCCTCCCAGTTACTGCATCTACGGGTGCTTCTCCCCCCCCCCCCCCTCTCTCTCTCTCTCTCTCTCTCTCTCCTTCCCCCCCCTCTCCCTCCCCCAGAGTGAACACTGACATGTGCACGCGGCACGGCAGGCCTCCGATGCCGTCTGCTGCTTGTCGCGCCTGTGCGTGCGTGTGTGTGTGTGTGTGTTTGCGTACCTCCGTTAGTCGATGAACATCTATCGCTTTATTTCTTTCGTGTTTCTTTCCGCCCTGCTGACATCCCGAGCAGGATGCAGGCTGGCCTGGTTGTAATCGAGAACTCGAAACGTGCAGGCAGCGGCTCCTCATCGATAGACGAGAAGTTCTGCCACTCTCCGCTGTGGCCCGAAGGCGCAGCGGAGACAGACATCAGGTGAGGAGCAGCCGCAGTGCTTTATGGCAATGGCGCACTCACCTGCTCAGCGACCAACGGCTCGTCCTGCTCGGCGCAGGGTTTGGTGCCAGTGCCGCGCAGAGGCACCGGTGAAGTGTGGCTGGGTGCGTCGACTTGCCGGCGTGCTCGTGAGTAGGGCGGACGCGTGAAAGGTGGCCAGCGTGGCGAAGGGCTCTGCTGGCCACTCCTGCGGCCTTTGCTCTGCTGAGAACGATTGAGATGTGTGTGCGTGTGTGCATTTGCGCCCTGTCAACGCCGATGCGGACTCGTTTGGTGTCTCGTGTGCCGACAGTGCGTGCTGGTGCGTGAAGGGTTTTTCGTCTCCTGCCCGTGCACCACCACCACCACCACCACCTCCTTTCGGGGGTGATGTTCTCAAGAGCTTTGCGGCAACGTTCAGTGCATGTCGTCCTCAGGCGTGGAGAGGCGGCCGTGCGACGCACTGCTGACTCGCTTCATCTCGCGCTGTTTTTCGGCGTTCTTTCTTCGCTCGGAGTGTGCTGAAGTGAAACGAATTGGGGGTGGGGGGAGAGAGTCCGCCAAGGCAGCAGGGATCCTATTTTCTGCCGCAGCGCTGGCGCTCGTGCCACCAGCATGCCACTCCTGAAGTGGAGTTGAGGGGTGGGGGTTGGGATGGGGAATAATGTTATGGAGGGAGGAGAAGAGTGCATTGACCAGCGCTGCCCTGTCTCGCTCTCTCTCTCTGTCTCCGTAAAGGCGGATCTCATCCTCTTGTTCCCTCTGCCTCCACCCTCCCTCGTTTCACCCACTTCCCCCCACCTGACGCGTTAGCTGCTGGTAGTCGCGTACAGCAAGGCTTCGGTAACAACCTCTGTGCGCGGAGAGGCCCACTGATGGAGCTGCGGCACAGCTCATAGACAGCGCCGCCACGCAAACGTTAGCCAGCGAGCATCCTCTTGGCTGTCCCCCCGAAGAAGAGACAGGGCGAACCAAGACTGAGGAGTGGGGCATAGAGAAGCAGGCGCGTGCTCGTCATCACCGTTATCACCACTATCGAAGCCACCTCACCCTCTTTCCCCTCCTCTCCTTTCTTCTCCTTCTCTCTTGGCTCTCCAACGTTGTTTCTAGCTTTCCTTGCCCCTCTCTCTCTGTGTGTGCGTGTGCGCGTGTGTCGGCCAGCAGTGCTTGTCTTGGCTGCTCCGCCTCTTTTTCATTTCTTCCGCTTTCACGTCCGCCATGGGGGAGCGGTTCGAGTGGATGGCGTTTGGGGACAACGTCTCCGGCTCACAAGCGAGGGGCGGGAAGACGAACCTCATCAGCGCCGAGGAGGATGTCCCTATCTTCCTGCGAGAGGATGCCGGAACGGGCAGGACGGGCACCTCGCATGGAACGGCGGCGCCAGGGAGCGCAGATCTCGACGCAAGGGACGGGACGCCGGCGTTTCTTCTAGGCTACCCAGCAGCTGGTGAGTCGCCCAGCTTGAGTGGCGGCTTCACATCCGCGGGTTCGCCGATGTGGGATGGCGCTCCTCAGCAAAGGCAATTTGCATCGCCTGCAGCGCTGGGCCACTCTGGAGGCGCTGGCGAAGTGCCCGCAACGTCGTCAGCGGCGCTTTACGCGGACCAGCCCTCCGCTGCTGTTCTGCAGTTCACAGGCGACAGTGGACGCGTCTGGGGTGGGCTGCATCGTGTTCGCATCCTTGGCAAGGGCAACTACGGCTGCGCCACCCTCTACTCAATGAAGGACGATTTCTCCGGCGGCGTTTCCCCAACCCACGCCGTTGTGGTGAAGGACATCAACATGCAGACGATGCTGAACCCATCGGAGGAGATCCTGGCCGTGCGGAACGAGCTGAAGGTCCTCCGCACCGTGCTGGGGCACCCGAACCTGGTGCAGTACGTGGACGCCATGTTTGACGCGCGGCCGCCCAACTGCCCGGTGTCGTTCATCATGATGGAGTACTGCGCTGGGGGCGACCTGGCGGCGGTGATGGCTGGCTGTAGCGGGGGCAGTGTCGCCTCTGATGAGGCACTGTCCTCGCCCGTATCCACTCCGCTGTGCGCCACGACCGCAGCCACGGCGGCCGGGCTTGGCCATCTGACAGAGCCGCACGTCACGTCGCTTTTTATCCAGGTTGCCGTGGCGCTCCAGTCGCTCCACACCGAGTACGGCATCCTGCACCGTGACGTGAAGCCGCACAACATCTTCTTGCTCGAGGATGGCATGACGGTCCGCCTCGGCGACTTCGGCATCTCCACCCAGCTCGACCGCGTCGGCGATAGGGCGAAGGAGGCGTGCGGGTCGCCCTACTACATGGCGCCGGAGCTGCTCGAGGAGCGGGCCTACGGTGCGGCCGCCGATGTGTGGTCGCTCGGCGTTGTTTTCTACCAACTCATGGCGCGCCAGCTGCCTTTCACTGCCACCTCAGCGGCGGAGCTTCGCTCGCTTGTGTGTCGCGGGCGCTGCACACCCCTCCACGAGCTCCATAACGAGGCCACGTCTTGCTACTCGCAACAGTTCAGAGAGCTAGTGAGCTCGCTGCTGACGGTGGATGCGGCGGCGCGGCCGACGCTGCGCCGTGTGCTGCGTCACAAGCACGTGCGTGAGTGTCTCAAGTACGTCCCTGTGAGTGTCTTGACGGCGAAGAAGCCGCAGCCGCCCGCACGGGTGTCCTGTTCAAGTGCAATGCCGTCATCCTTGCCACGGCCGTTGAGCGCGGACGGGCTGTACGCTGGCGTGTTCGGTGCTGATGCAGTAGAGCGGGCGGTGTCGCACGCCGTCCACGCTGGTGTGCATCCAATAGTGAACCGCGTTCATTCCTTATAACGGAGCCGCGGGTGTGCGTGTGTGTGAGGAGGAGGCGGAGGAAGAGGAGGAGGAGGGGAGTCGTGCGTTGGAGGTGAAAGGGGGAGAAGGGGAGGGGTCGCGCCAATCGAGCTGGTGCATCCAGAACGGCACGCATATGTGTGTGTGTGTGTGTGTGTGGGCAGGGCTTTTCCATGTTTTGCGTTTCTTTCCACGCTGCCCCTTCCCCGCTGCTGCTGCTGCGAGAGCGCCTGCCTTCACTTGGTGCAGTTGGGGGTGGGGGTGCCTTCCGAGGTTTCTGCCTGAGCTCTGAGTGTGTGTATGTGGCAGCGCGTAGATGTAGAGAGGCTCCATCCAGCTGCTGTGGCGACAGCTGATCCCCCCCCCCCCGCCTGCCTCACCCCCACCTCCGTCTCGCTTCTCATTTCATCGAATGGAATAAGGGATGCCCCGCTTATCTTAGACTGCGTGGAAGTTTCACCGTGGCAGCCGCGCGGGTGTGACAAGACGCCTCCTCAACGCACGTCATCCACGTCATCCACGCAGGCGCGCGCGCGCCTCTCCCCGCTTCCCCTCACCCGAAAAGGCGCCTCTACCTCAGCCATTTCGAGATGCTCGCTGGCAGCAGTGCACGCCCACCCTCGCCACCTTAATTTTTCCGTTCCCCACTAACCCACTCTACCCTCCTCCTCCTCTTCTTGCTCGCTCCCTGTGCCTTCATCAATGCGGCTTTTCACCACCTCTGCCTACGCACACCCACGTGCGTGTTGTCCACGCAGTGTTCTTCTCGAGACCCTGACGTTGCTTTGCACTGACCCTTCTGCGTGCTCGTTGGGTTTGCTCCTGCATTGTTGCCGCTCTCGCTCTCGCTCTCTCTCTTTACATCCTGGCTCACGCGCACTGATACACGCCGGCGCACCCAGTTGCAACCGTTTTTCTCTCTTCATCGACTCTGCGCTCTGTGCAGCACTGCCTACCGACACACACACACACACACACACCCCAGGCACTCACCATGCGCCTGGAGCTAAATGAGTTTGTGCAGGCCACCCGCAGCATGCATCAGCAGCCAGGCAGGGTGAAGCGAATGAGGCTGATGCTACGTCTGCGACCCTACCAGAGCCGCAAGGTGTTTCTGCTCAAGGCTACCGATGGCCGAGTCACAATGACGACGCGGGTGGAACATCAAGGGCAGCTGAGGCTGGTGGAAAGCCTTGTGAATGAGTTCGTGTCTGACTGCACCAGGGCATCGGTGGGTAGTCCTGTGCCGCCCACCGTGGCTGCGAGCGCTAGCGAGCAGCCAACGGCAAGCGCAGTCGCTGAGTTGCCTGTCTCGTCGGTGCCTGGGCACAAGGACCGCGGTGCCGGTGGTGTGGCTGCGGCTACTGCGACGAGGGCGACTGGGCAGGCCGGCGCTGGCAGCTCAGCGTCGCGTGGGCAAGCGCCAGCCTGCGTCTCCCAGGCCAGCAGCAGCAATGCGGGGCGGCAAAACAAGGGAAGGAAGGGCCGGCGCCACTGAAAAACCCGAACGAGCCAGGCGGCGAGGAAGGTCGCGCCGGCTGCGTTGGTGCAGGTGCGTCGGGGGGACTGTCCGGTGACGTGATGTCCCCCCTCCCGGGTGAGGTGTGGGGTGTGCTTGGTAAGGACTCAGACGCGTAGGTACGTGCCCATGCAGCAGCAAAGACAAGGCAAGCACGCGTTGAGCAAGGGCGCGGGAGGGGGAGAGGGAAGAGGGGACGACTTCCTCTCGCCTAGCCACAAAATCCTTTCCATAGGAGGTGAAGGATGCGTTGGTAAGTAGGCAAGGCGTGGGATGGGTGGTGGTGGTGGTGGTGGTGGGGAAAGGAACGCAGGGGGCGACCGGACTGGCGTCAGCAACGAGGGGAGAGAAAAGGGGAACTGACGTAGCCCTTCCTCCTCCCCCTGCTGCGCAGCCTGAGTGTGGACTACAGCGTGCAGCGCGGGGGGAGGGAGGGGAGGGGGATGAAGGGCAGGGAAAAGGCGTACGTGAAGCGTGTTGAATGCGGTGTGTGCGCCTTTTGTTTGCTCGCTTTGCAAGCCCCGCCCGCTCTCTTCTTCAGTGAGGTCATTACAAGCACGCACGTGCTGCCCCTCCCGTTCTTCTGAGAACGTGTCCTCGCACGCTCTTTCCCTCCTCCTTCCTCCTCTCGCCCCCCCTCTCTCTCTCTCTCTGGCTCTCTCCGTCTGCATAGTAGCTTATTTCGCGCTCTCACACCGTCAAGCTCAGAAGCTACCCGATGAGAACACTTAACTGAGCGCTGTGGATACACTCACACACTCACACACACACACACACACACACACACACACGCACATACATGCGCCGAAGTCCGCTCATGCACGGTAGCAAGAAGCTGAGAAGCAGCGACGACGGCGGCGTAGAGAGGGAGTCGCAGAGATGCGAGAAGGAGGAGGAACAGGGGAGGAGGGCAGCGCGCGTGAGGGAAGGATGAGGATTATGGCTCCGATAGGGGAGAGGGAGGGGGGGGGGAGGCTTCGTGAAAGCACCTCGGGACCCCCTTCTTTCCCTTCGCCTCTGCCTCGATTTGAGTATCTTTCGTCGCCTGATACGTCGCTTTTTCTTACGTTTCTCATGAGCTCAGCCACGCCTCCCATGAATGAGTGCGACTTGGGCCGCTGCTGCGTTCGACGCCAACCTACGTGCGTGGGCACACCATCGTCTGCGAGAGAGAGAGAGATAGCGACAGCTACGCAGTGTTGACCATGGGAGTCGGGGGCAGCACGACAGGAATTCCTCCACGTACCCCCCGAATGAAACAGAAAAATGCCGCATTTTTTACTTGCCCTCTGCGCCCAGCTCACCCTCTCCGTACCCCCCCCCCCCCAAGA
>NC_009295.2:127762-141241 GCF_000002845.2 Leishmania braziliensis MHOM/BR/75/M2904 | reverse complement strand
TGAGGTGCGTGGGCGCGTGGGTTTAGGTGAGAGGAAGGGGAGGTGCGCAGAGAATCGTAATCCGCCCCTGCGTGACCCTGCAGAAGCGCACGCCTCCTCCCCCCCTCTCTCTCTCCCCGCCCCTCTCTTTCCTGTCACACGCCAGCAAATATAATCCACAACCTTCAACTTGTCGCCGTCACAGGCGATGGAGAAACGCCACCTAGACGAGAACTAAGCACAGACGAAACACCGCACACGCGCACACACACGAGCGTAGCACCAGATGGGCCCGCTTCGTCCTCAACTGTAAAGCCCCCACACCTTCAATGAGCTCATCATAAACAGCGGCATCTTGAAATGGCAGGGGGGAAAGGGAAAGAAAGTGAGCTGCAGCGATGCCTCTCCGATCACCTTCACTCCATCATCGCGCCCTCCTGTAGCTGCAACCCAATCACACCCTTGCTCGCTCTCTTTGCTCTTCTCGCGCCTCTTCCCCTTCCTCTTTCATTCTCCTCCTTCAGGTTAGCATAAGGCTCTCACTGTCACTGCCAGCATCGTTGGCTGGAGTCTTGAACGGAGCGCTCGGCAGTCTTCCTATCTTTGCTTGGGGAGTGGGGGAGTGGGTGTGTGCTGGCGGTGCTGTGACTCGCCCCCTCCTCCTCCTCCGCTTGCTCCTCCCACACTCTCTGTCCCTGACACTGCCTCTTGCCTGCTACACACACACACACACACACACACACACACACGTACGCCTGTGCATGTTTGAGTTATTAGACGCACCTCAGCAGCAGCAGCAGCAGATGTTAGAGTTACGCTGCTGCTGCTGCCACTCTTTGATCGATAGCAGCTCGCTTGGAGTGGCCGTGGGAGCTGGGAGAGCAGGGAAGGAGAGGGAGGGAGGGAGAGGGAGGGGGGGTGGCAAGTCGGACTCGCCGAGTGTCCATCTCAGCCTGAGAAGAGTGCCCGCAGGTGGCCAGAAAGAGGGAGGGGCAACACTCACAGGCAAAGCAGTCGCTGGCTGATGGTGGTAACCGATGGCGCCAGTCGGCCACAGCAGAGGAGGCGTGGGTGGCGTGAGAGAGAGAGAGAGGGGGGGAGGGGGAGGGAGGGGGATTACTCGGCGTTTCCCCACTCGCCGTATCCCCCCCTGCCCCGCCACCCACGCCTCCTCTGCTGTGGCCGACTGGCGCCACCACCCAAAAAAGAGAAGGACATTTTGTGAGGAGAGCGGTGCAAGAGGAGAAGGCGCAGGTCACGGGGGTCAGCGTCAAACACCAGCCTCACCACTGCTGACCGCTGCCACTCTGTGCCAATGCCGAGATCGGCGGACCGTACGAGAGGGCACTGGGGCGGGACTCTCGCTGCCACTACGACTCTCGACCTGTGGGCTCCAGCGAGAGGGGGGGCAGAGGCAGGTGGCCGCGTATGCCATCCGCGCGTGGCCTCTCTCCGCACTCCCTCACTGTTCGTCGTGTGCGCCGCTCGCACCAACGGTGAGTAGCCTCGCGCTACGGGACAGGCTAACCATGTTGACACCAGCCAAGCCCTCTTCCACTGCCCCTCACTGTAGAGAGAGGTGACGGTGTGTCGCTGAGGCACACCTGCGCTGTGCGAGGGCGCGGCCGCTCTCGTCGCCCTTCCCAAGGGATAGGCAAAGGCAAAAAAAAACCCTACGCTGGCCACGGTATCTGCGAGGGTAGCGGCGCCCATTGCGCAATTCATGAAGCCAGCCGTCCCCCCTCCCTAGCACCAACGGCAGCATCGGCGGCTACGGCGAACTCGAGGTAGTCTGGCATACACGCAGCATCGATGGCATTGGCGGTCGCATGGCTGCCGGGGGTGTCCGATCCCTAAAGCAGCCACCCTTCAGTCGCTCTGCTTGATTGGCAAGGATGGCGGTGACGCGGACAATTTGCTGAAGTCGTGTGGCCCCTCGCTGTTCCCCATGCTGGACGATATTGTGTTCTGCATTGAGTATGCGTCCGGTGTGTGCGTCACCGAAGAAGGTAACGGCCGCGACGGGCCGACGTCATCCATCTCGCTCCACACCGAACCCGACGCCCACGACGCGGCGAGATTCAGTGGCGCACAGGTCATCTGCTGTGTCCTCAGCCCACGCAGCAGCGTCGAGCAGACAAGCAGCAGTGCCACCACGTAGAGGTAGGCAGCGAGGAAGTCGGGCACCGCATGCGGGTACACTGTGATTATGGGTAGGGCAACAAACACACCGATGCAGAGGATGACATACAGGCGCCACTCGATGCGGTCCTGCCGCGTCGACTCTGAAATCCGCTCCAGGTGGTACGGCATCTGAGGCGCCACCATGCGGAAGTAGTAGATAAACTCGTGTAAGTCAGTGATGCCAGCGAACTTGTGGCTCTTGATGGCGGGCATCTTGCGCTCCGACGCAGGAACCTCCCAGGAGAAGCCGAGTACCGGCTCGCCAGACCAGATGGTGCGGTAGCCGTACAGAGCGGCGAAGCGCACGCTACTAAGGTCTGTCGCGGTCACCACCGGCTCGGTAACGCTCTCGTACACCGTGATAAGCCGCTCGTTTGTGAGCACGTAGAGCCGCCCACAGCTTCGAATGACCACGATGAGCAGCAGCGCAAAGCCGAGCACAACGACCACGCCGCACGCCGCCACGGCTGTTGAGCCGCTCAGCATTACAATGACGTAGGTGGTGTCGCTCACGGAGGACAGTATCAGCATCCAAACACCAAAGAGCAAGCCCGCGAGCAAGTCCAGCAGCAGCCACTTATTCTCCATCAGAACACCGCGCAGCTGCGGTACGGAGTACCACATGATGAGCTCGTCTTTGAACAGGGTGGCTTTGAGCGCCTTGCGATACTGCCGGGAGAGCGAGTCAGAGGTGAGCAGCTGCGCCGTCTCGGCCCGCTTCTGGCGAGCCACACTTTCCGGCAGCGTCGTCGTCGTCGGGAGCGGCGCCGCCGGCATGGCGCCAGCCGCGCTTGCCGCCGCGGTCGCAAAGGCCGATACGGGAGCGGCGGCTGCGGCCGGGGTTTCCTGGACACCGGAGGGGAATGTGTACCCCCCCATGCTATCCACGGTGTCGGTGCTCTCCAGAGTCGCGGTCGTAGCCGCCAACAGTGGCCGCGTCGGGTGTTGCATCAAACGCGCCGATTGCAACGGAAAGGTCATGGACGAGGGCAAAGATGCCGTTGGTGCCGCAGCGGCAGCAGCGGTGGGGGGCGGGGTGGTGTCCTCGTCGGTCAGGGTCATGGCCATAATGGAGGCGCCCTCAGCAGTGACAGCGTTGGCGGCGGTCATTTCAGCAACGGGCGAGATAACTAGCACGGTTGTCATGGGTACTCCGGCTGCGTCCATAGCTGCGGTGGTCGCCGGGACGGCCGCTCCGCCGCGCGGGCCACAGCCAGCCACCACCGCGGCAGCAGCCCTGGGCGCGCACATCGCCGTCAAGACGCCGCCATTCCTCGTCAAAGTGATGGGCGCGGCGTTCATCGCCTCTATTTGGGCGCGGTACATCGTCAGCTCGGGGAGCTGGTCGAGCAGCGACCGCCCACGCAGCCGCAGCGCCAGCCTCAGGTATGTGGTCCTCGTCATGTTGCGGCACGCGTCGTTCAGTAGCTGCATGGAAAGCGTGCTGCCCCCCTCCTCCTCCTCCGTCGCTGATGCGCCAGAGGTGAGGAAGGTGGCGCTGGCCGCGGCGGATGGCGACTGCGAGTTGGGCTGCTCGCACGGCGCGGCGGACCACACCTCCGAATGTGCCTCGCGTGCCGCCTCCGTCGCAAGGTAGAAGCGCGGTGCACAGCGGCGGTGACGCAGGATGTACCACACAAAGCCGCCGCAGAACAGGTACGCGACGATGAGCACCTCGGCGAAGTAAGCGTCCGAGAACCACGGCTTCAGCGACGCGGCAAAGGTGAGGACAATGACGATGGACGAGCTGAGGAGGGCGAGGGAGACGGGCACAAACGCAAAGCGGGCAACATTACACCAGAAGCAAACGTCGCCCGGGCCGAGAGGAACGGGGTGGCGGCATTTGCAGAGGGGGCAGTGGCCAGTCGTCGCTGCCGCCGTTACGATGGACGTGGCGGCTGAGGAGGCGGCGCGAGGGGGACGGGCATTGGACCTCAGCTTCGGCGGCGGCGGCGGCGCAGCCGGGCTGGATGATGCCCCCTCACCACCACCAGCACTGTCGCGCTTTCCGAAACCATTGGTGCAGCTATCGCGGCCGCAAAACGGCGAGGCCGCTCTGTGCCCCTTCTGCTTTGCAGACGGTGGCGTGATGCCTGGCACCGCGGCCACGTCGCCGTCGTCGCCGTGGACTGCCGAGTCAGGACGCCTGTACCGGCCTGCGAGGAAGTCGGACAGGAACGGCTCGTACTTCCATGGCAACTGGTGAATGGTTCGCATCCACAGGTACATGAGGATCGAGAGAAGAAACAAAATACAGCCAAAGACAAGCGCAGCAATGGACGGCGCACGGCATATGTAAATGTTGTTCGTCGTCTGCGAGGCACTGCAGAACATGTCCGGGCACACCGCGTTGAAGTTGCGCTCGCGAAAGTCCTCGCAGAACTGAGTACGGAATGCGGCGATCTCGGCTGCGGTGTGCTCCGCCCCTGCCTCGCCATCCCCACCAACACCACCAGTGGCGAGAGTGCTACGATAGTAGGACAGCACCGTGCTGTTCACCTCCTTGCATGTCTTCGTGCTCTCGCACCAGCCGCACATCAGCGGCGGCGGCATGAGCCCATCGGTTTGGTCAAAGACGCACTCGCTGCAGCGACTGATGTCCGCGCAGACATTGAAGGCGTTTACAGGTGGACTGGGGCCAACCAGGAGGAAGAGCACCACAGCAGCCATCATCGCCGCAGATCGGCGCGACATTCGAAACCATTGGCCCTCACCAGGGCGGAAACAATCCCGCCGCTTCACTGGCACCTCCGGCATAGCGCTTCTTTGCGCTCTTAGAAGAGCCAGCAAGCAAGGCACAGCAACACAACAACACAGTAACGCAGCAGCGCTCCCGACCAGGACCCGCGTGCGAGAGCGAGCGAGAGAGAGGGGAAGGGAGGGGAAAAAGAAAGGACTGCGGGTATCTCACAAGAGAGTTACACGGAGCCGAGCATGGAAGAGAATGAGAGGAAGGGGGGATAGGTGGGTGGGTGGGTGGGTGATCGAAGGAACCCAGCGCTGACGAGGAGAGCAGACGCTTCAACGTTGTAGCTACGCTGTCGTGTATGTGGATCTGGGGGTATACGCGCCACTGTCTCGCTCGGCGTCGCTGCGCCTGCATGCACGAAAAGGAGAGGCGCCCGGGGAGGGGAGGACGTGGGGTGTGTGGGCGTGTTGCGTGTAAGGCGCGCAGTACGCAGAGAGGCAAAAGACAAGGGAGAAGAGGAGGGGAGGGGGAGGGCTGACGGTGGAGCGGAGAAGTTCGCACAGAGGGGAGAGAGGGGAAGGGGGGGAAGTACTGCATCGCTGTACCGCACGAACGCCGAGTGCAGGTTTTGATGGGGGGGGGGGGGGGGAGTGGGAGAGAGCGAGAGAGCGGTATCTGAGCTGTCTCTCCATCGGCACAGAGGTACGCGTCGGCAGCGAGTGAGACTGAGCCGCGTGGGAACAACAGAGAAAAGACACGACGAAGATGATGATGATGATGGGGGAGGGGGGAGGGGGGAGGGATCGCAGTCGGGAGTGGCGAGGCAGCGATGATGACGGAGTCGAGCACAGACGGGTGCCCTATACGTCTGGTGCAGGCGGCACCGATCGAAAAAAATAGGGAGTGCTGAGTACCAACACAGCCCACACACACCATCACACACCTTACTGATGCACCTGTGCAGACAAGGGGGCGAAGGCACGCAGTACACGCATACCCCACCCTTGTAGGTGTCGGCCCACACGCGAGCGAGATCGACGGCCATGCCCCGTCTTCCTTCCCCTCCTTTCGGTGTGGGGGAGGGGGCAGCTTGGCGCTTATCTGTCCGCTGTTGGCGCCCCAGTGCGTGCACGCATTCAGCAGAGGGCACGCGATATGCAGAGAGAGAGTGTGTGCGTGTGGGGTGCAGCTAATGTAGGAAAACGAAAGATACCGCTCCACCAGCCTTCCCCCCAGCACCCCAACACGCTAGTCCTCCTGCACTGCACACTGTTCAGCAAGCCCACTCTGAAGGGAGGAGTGGAAAAATGGCGGGGGAGGGGGGAAGCGGCCGAGAGTGAGACAGCCGGCGTCTTCACGCAACGCATACATCGAACGGTGGTGGGCAAAAAAAACGGCCGCAACGGGCCCAGAAAAGTGTGAGACGTGTGTTGCCCACACACACACACACACAAAAAAAAAAAAAATGCGCCCAGCAGAGGGAGAGGGAACCGAAGCCGGCGAGAGAGGCAGCAAAGGAGACGACCAGCATGGATGACCAAGATGGCGAACACATCCACGCACGCGCAGCAGCTGGGGCATATCGTGAAGTGGTGCCGGCGAGAGGGAGAGAGAGAGAGACAGAGGCCGAGATTGGGAAAGTCCTATAGACGCGCCACGAGGGTCACATGTGCGCGCACCTGCGCAGACACTCTGGAAAGGTAAGTTCGGGGAGAGGGACGGGTGGAGGTGGAGGAGGAAGGGGAGGGAAGTGTGGCGGCCAAGCAGACGGCCGCCACACCCAAACGCAACCCCACACCGCTGACAAAATCAAGGAAAGGAGGGAAGAGGCCGCAGAGGGGCACGAGTGCAGGGAGGCACGCCGGCGTACATGGCGATCATATGAGCAAAGAAAGGAGGGAGACCGACCCTCTATGTGTGTGTGTGTCCCTACGTGGCAATAGCGAAGATTCATCTCCTCCAGCGCACCACTATGGCATCCACCCCTCAACGCAGCTCCCGTTGCAACAGCTTCCGCTCGTCCGCGCGCTCCTCTCGTCGCCGGCGCCAGCGCTGATGGACGTAGCCAATTATCGCGCAAAGAATGAGGACGACCATCACCACCGTGCACACGGCGCCGGTGGTATAAGCGGTACTGGTGCCACTGAAGGAATCCGTGGTGTAGGCGTTCTGCGCAACCTGCACGACGGCACTCGGGTACCACACAAGGCTCTTGGTGGCGATGGCGATGGGCACGCCCGTGTTGCCGGGGGAAGGAACTATTGAACTACCCGAAGCTGCGAGGATAAGACAGTAGTCGGCACCCTCAGTCTCAGAGGCCGCCAGTGTCCGTTCCGTGCTGAGAGCGTGACGCTGTGCAGTTCTCGCGGCTGCTACGCCGACCGCGTCCAGAGGAACACCAGTGCTACCTACAACTGATGATACGATGCGTGCCTGCGCCGTAGAGGAATTGGACGACGAGGGCGGTAGCCTCATGGACAGCATCCTCGACAGATCACTCAGCGTCGTATGGGCAAAGACATGCACTTCACGCTTGTAGGCGCTCAAGTAATCCTTGCGTGTCAGCGCCTTCAGCAGGTTCTGCCGCACCCTTGGAAAGGCATCCTCTCTCCGCAGACTCCACACAAAGGGTGCAAGTGGCTGTGAATCGGAAAGCCCAACAACAACCGACGAATTGCTCGAGTTCAGCGCGTTAGCTACCGCAGTACGTCTGCGCGTCCGGTCTCTGCCAGCAGCACTCGAGCTCAACGCATCGTACGCTTCGAAAGCCCCAGCGCGACGAGTCGCTGTGTTGTCGCTGGCACCTGACAGCACCAAGGCCGAGTCGCGGTCGCCAGTCTCACGGGTATGGCAGTTCGTACCACCAGGACAGAGGCCAGCAGCAGTTGAGACAGCGACATCGCGTGCAAGCGCAGATTGCTGCGCCGGCCTGTCGGTTCGCCGTAGGGCGTCGGCTCGTGCTGCGAGCCCGGCCGGCGACGCCGACTCCCAGACGGAGAGGTTCACTCGGAAGGTGACCCCGAGCAGCTCGGGGTCTCTGTTGAATCGTTTTCTGACACCTGTGATCGCTACGCCCTCCACGCACACGCACAACGGAAGACGCGATGACGCCGCTGCGTTGTACTCGCTGCGCTGCACCGCGCCCATACTGCCGGAGCGGGTGTCGACACCGCAGCACGCACCCCCGCCGCCGTTTGCGATGATCATCCTCTCCACATCATCCTCCAGCGCGGAGCGGAGCATTTTCGCGTACGGCTTCGTCGGAGCTACAGCGTAGTAGTAGGATGCCCTACTACGGAAGACCGTTGTGTAGGTGCATGGCACGCGAGTCACCTCAGCCGCGTAAGCGTTGTCGGCAACCGACGTAGACATCATGACAGTGAGGAGTGAGAAGAGGGAGAAGAGCACAGATCGAGGCCTACACACAACACGCAGCGTGTTGTCGATCGATCCAGTTGAACCCCCACCTGCGAGCGGAGAAGTATGAAAAGAGGCGTGTGTGTCTCTCCTGCTTAGTAGGCGTGTGTGTGTGTGTGTGTGTGTGTGTGTGTTGGTCAGAGTAAGTCGAGCTCGCACTGCTCACCAGGGCTATACCACCAGCAGCAATAATAATAGCGCCTCTGTGAGAAGAGAAAAAAAAAACCCCAATGGAAGGGCCAAAGAAGCGGTGGCAAGACAGCGGAGGAGGTTGCGCAGAGTAGAGGTGCTAATAAGGGGGGAGGGAGAGGGGGGCTGCGTCAACACGCACAGGGTACGCATCAACACCACCGAGCGAACATGAGGCAACAGCAAGTAATAAGAGCGCTTTGGCTGCCCGTCAGGGTAAGGTGTGCAATGCAGCCGCCGCGTGTTCTCTCCGCCAGCGACGCCTCGCATTGCGCGCGTCACCGACAGCAGCTGCGGACGCGAAAAGTCAGCAAGATTCTGCACGTGCGATCGAGCACCACCGTTCGAAGACGACAGGGAAGGGGGGAAAGGGGGGGAGGGGCAAACCGTGAAGTATGCGTGTGTGACCCCCACTCCGCCTGGCGAGTGCGCAGTGCATCGCCAGGCGGAGAAAGGAGAAGGACGGTTCGGCAGCTCCTTCCCGGTTTAGAGCCCAGAGCGTCGATGCACGCATGTGTGTAGGACTGGCCTCAGCAGCAACTGGGCGGCGCAGCGACGACTGTCCATGCGATGTAGGCGCCACCGCCGCCACTTCCTCTGCAACCACAGCCAACAGTAGCCCATACCCACGCCTACCACAAAGCCGCCCACGTGCGCGGCGTGGCCGACGGTCTGGCCAGGCATCCGTACGCGCCACACAGACTGCAGCGCACGCCGCGCCGCCTCCGCCACTGAGTTCGGGGCGCCGCGCTCCGGTGCCAGCTGCGCGACATAGAGGTGAATGATGTCGGCAGTAAGCAGAAGAGCCTCCGGCACAGCGAGGCAGAACGCGGTGATGGGGCGGCCGTAGCAGACGGCGCTGAACCCAGAGAGAGCACAGATTCCCGCACTGGCCCCACACATGAGCATCTCATTGTTCACTACCTCCTGCGCTGACACGGCGAAGTTGCTGCTGTACACCTCCGCGCGCTGCCAGAGCGTCTTGACGCCTCGTCCAATGGAGTCCAGGATGCGTTCGCCAGCACTACCAGGTGCAGCACTGTGCTTCGTGTTGGCAACAGCAGCAGCAGCAGCGGCGGCTCGCGCAGCACGCTCTCGGCGCAGTGCCAGCGCAAAGCTGTTGTAGAGCATCTGACAGCCCAGTCCACCGACGGCACCGCCGACGGCCCACACAAGAAACGCGCCGGCCGAGCGAGCACACGCCTGAAGGCGGCTCTGCTCACCCCATATGGCGCACATCTCCAACGCCATCCTCTGTGTGGCAAAGCTCGCCGCCGCACCGCTGGTTGCACCCCGTCCCTCGCCATCGTGCGAAGTGTCTGAGAGACGAGCTGCCGCGGAAGGTGCCGCGGGGTCTGTCATGTTGCCGAACTCGACAAGAGTCGCGGCGAAGGAAAAGACGTTGCTGAGAAGGTGTGTGGATGAAATGTGCACGAACAGGTGCGTGAAGACCCTGGCAGGTTGTTCGGAAAAGAGGTCGACGCTGAAGCCGTAACGCATCACGCGCTCGGCACAGTCTGCATCCGTTGGCCAGCGCCCGCCAGAGCAGTGGACATTGAGGAGGACGAGGACCGGGGCGAAGCGTATGGCGGTGCAGATTGGATCGATACGCATCACTGAGGAGCGTGTACGATGAAACGTGAGCAGCTCTACGCAGCTGTGGATGTACTTATGATTCCAACTCCTCTGAAGGAGTCACTCTGGAAGGGGGGAGGGGGAGCGGACCCATGTGCGTTCGCTGCCGGCTTTCGGTGAGCACACGCCGGGTGAAGCGAGGGGAGGGAGGGAGGGAGGGGGGAAAGACGAGTGGCAAGCTGAGTGCGGTGGCATCGAGCGGTGCATGGGGAGAGAGAGAAAGAGCGAGCGGGGGAGAGGTACAAGAGGTCGCCCTTTCAGCGTTAATTATTACGTTCTGCCGTATACTTTGGGTCGATAGGCGTTCCATTCACTCTGCAGTCGCCTCTCCGCCTACTCCCCCCACAGACTTCGCTTACCGACCCCCCCCCCACCTCCCCTTCCCTACCCTACCCAGCCGTCACCGGACGTAGCCACCGCCATTGCGTCACACGTGCGTTGACGTACGTCAGCGACAGTAACACATGAGGCTCTTTCGCATGCGAAGAAGATGCGACGCGGGCGAGGGAGACGATGACGACGGGGGCGAGGGTGCTCAACGCGTGGCACGGTAAGACCCCACGCGTAGAAGGCAGAGGAAAGTGTGGTGGGAATGGGGAGGATGTCGGGAGAAGTGGAGTGAGAGCCGAAGTCGAGTTCGAGCAAGGCGCCCAGAGAAAGATAGCAGCAGCAGCAGCAGCAGCAGCAGACATGTACTCGGGAGCACGCCGACACACGCACACACACACACGCACACGCACAGGTACGACAAGCAGCAGACGTGCACTGGCGCCTGCCGTGCCGCGTGCACAAGTCGGCGCTCATCCTGGGGAAGGAGGAAAAGAGAAGCAAAAAAATTCAGAAGCGAGCAGGATATACGAAACGGGGAAGGAAAGAGGCACCTACAACACAGTACGGTGCGCTGCATGTGTAAGCTACTCGTACATACAGGGGGAGAGAGAGACGCCGGTGAGGAATGATCGATGTTGTGGACTAGACAACGCCATGTGTGAGCCCGAGAAATCGATCCACGCGGCGGACACAAGACCGCACAGCCACACACGTGCACGCCCACGCGCTGATCGGCTGCACAGGAGCGTCAGACTCATCTTCCTGCTTTTCTCTATCGGCATCGCCAACGCCCGGCCTCTGCGAAGACTGGTAGTATACACAGATGGCCCAGCCGAGGTTCACTGCTGACGTGCGCCTTGGCCGGGCTGCTGAGAACCTCCTGGCAGCCCCACACTCCAGCGCCAGGGAGTCGTCTCACACCATCGATTGCGGGGTCACCATCATGGTGATTGCCACGCACGGCTGGTGCTTGGGGTGCAGCGAGGCCTTGGTAGCCATATGTCCGCCCTGAAGCTGCGGAGCTGGTTCGTCTGCGCTGTCAGCACAACACCCATTATCGGACTGCGAGTGGGTATGCCGCCGCACAGAGTCCACATCGTCTGCGACTTGAGGTCGTACTTGGCGACAACTCTGCGGCCTGCATAGCCTTGCTGTGGATGCTCATCCGCCCACTCGCTATCGGTTTCACCCCCTGGTAGCTGACCTCCAGCGATATACGTCACACAGCAACTGGCCCCCCCCCGCGTGACGGATGATGCCCCTCCACGCGGTAGTTCGTGAAGTCCTCGACGAGGATGGTGGCTTTGATGCCGTTGAGGCCCGTCGGCGTGAAGGTGAGCTTGTCGGCGTCGTAGGCGCTCTTTTCCGAGAAACCTTCGGCATTCCACCTCCACGCCACCGCGAGTATTGAAGGTGGCGGCAACGGCATACGCAGCTTTGGAGAGGGGCCCTTGCCCTTGCTCTCGATCCTCCGACTCGCCGCCGTTGGGTGAAGTCAGTGGTCAGCGCGCCATTGCTGCTCTTTGGCGTAGCCCTTGTAGAGGGTCGCCGCTGTGTTGGATGTGCGTTGGGGAAGCGAACGCGAGAAAGAGGGATGCTCTGGTTGTCGCCTCCCACGTCCTTTCGCCTCGTCGCTTTCACCGCACTTAGGGAGAAGGCTCGGATGGAGTGGAGGAGGAGGAGGAGGAGGAGGAGGAGGAGAGAGAGAGAGAGGGAGGGAGGGATTAGGGGTCAGGTGTTCAGTGAGGGGTGGGGTTTCTTCTCCAACGAGCCCGTTCTCTGCCGTAGAGCGAGAGACCCACTCCAACCTGCGCCCGGGCCCATCACAGGCACAATCGCATGGTGAGCAGTAGCCATAGACATCCGCTACAGCAATGCACCAACTCCGTCGTCTGAGCACCACCCACCCACCCCCGCAGGTCGCCCTTCACAGCCACTCCCGCCATGCTAGTTGCCGCGTCGTGCGTCCCTCGCGGTGGCTCAGACTTCCCCCACCAGTGAGCAGTGCGGGCCGGGTGAGACGCGCTCGAGTCACGCTGGGACTCCGCCCATCACATGGATGGCACAGGCGTGTTCACTGCTGCAGGTCGCACCGACGCAACGCCATCCAGGGCCTGACCACCGCCATGAACAGCAATGCATCGCTCTGGCTGCGCTACGTCATGGCTGCTTGGCCTTGTCACGACCAGAGGTGGCCCAGCATTGACAGGAATGGAGAGAAGGGAGGGAGCTGCCTGAGCTTCCATGCACAGAGAGTGGGGGTACTGGATCCTTTTAGAGGCCACGCGCTAAGGTGCGTCCCCCGTCATTAGGGCGGTGATGGAGAGAGAGAGAGAGATGGAGGGAGTGGACCAGGTGCTGTGGCTTTATGACCGCGAAGAAAATGCGGGCAGGCACTCCCGCATACGCCCATGCCTCTGAGCAGCGAGCGCCCCCGCTGTCGCCCTTCACGCCCCCCCCCCTACCGCCACTTTCTTCCTTGGCAGCATCCGTTGACCGAGAGGAGAGCGTCTTGAGTCCCAGAGGCGCAACCCGCACACAAGCCTTCGGGGAGAAGCGAATACAGAGTTGAAGTAGCGCTGCCATGGCGTGCCTGCATGTGGCCACCTTCGCTCCGAGAGCGACGCGCCCTGTGTCCCTGCCCACTAGAGCTGCAAGCGCCTATTCCACTCGACTCTGCGTCCTTTCGGTTTGTTTGATTTCTTTCGTTTTCTCCCCCAAGTGCTGGTGTTCGATGTCGGCTTACCCCAAAAAAATTTTAACTCTGCCACTGCACGTCTATGAACGAGGATTTGACTACGTTTGTTTCCCCATGGGAGGAGG
Organism: Leishmania braziliensis MHOM/BR/75/M2904; assembly: GCF_000002845.2. Taxonomy (NCBI): domain Eukaryota; phylum Euglenozoa; class Kinetoplastea; order Trypanosomatida; family Trypanosomatidae; genus Leishmania; species Leishmania braziliensis. The sequence goes on along the minus strand of NC_009295.2, from coordinate 127,995 downwards.
CTGAGGAGGAGAGAGAGACAGCGAGGGAGGAAGGTTTGTTCAAAGCACCCACGGATCGGCAAGACCGCCGCCTGAAGCTGCACTGAGCCTCTGTGAATGAGCACATACTGCAAAATGATTCGAGAGGCCATTGGGGAGAAAAGGGGTCAGCATGGTGAGGCGAGCGACAAGGGCAGCCCCTAATGCGCACCGAGTATCAACCTTGGAAAAAGGAAAATAGGGGCACAGTTGCG
>NC_009295.2:125716-127662 GCF_000002845.2 Leishmania braziliensis MHOM/BR/75/M2904 | reverse complement strand
CCCCCCTCACCCTCCTACGTCTCACACACACACACACAGCTGAGCAGTTGGCTCAAGACACACCGTGAGCGCTCTCCATTGTGCGACTGGCTGATCAGGGCAATACGTATGCGGCTTTCTCTGGGGGTATCGATGAGTGTGCTGCACACGTGCTGCGCAGCGCTGTCGCACGCACATAGGTGCTCTTCGAGGTCGACTGCTACTGGTGCTGCTGGCTTCTCGTCTCACAGTACCACAGCGCGCCTGTACGGCGACGCACAGAAGACGCGAGACCCGTTCCTGCGCGACGGCACGGCGACAAGTCGCTTCTTGCGCGCGTATCGCACCCGGCTGCCGTTCGCGGCCCGGATGTTTGGCATTTTCCTCGTTGGCTTTTCACTCGGGTTCGTGCTGGAGGTGTTCGCGTGCAAGACACATCTCTACGAAAGTGTCATGATGAAGAAGGATGCGCGGCGGCACGACTTCGACGAGTTTGTCCTCGACTTCCGCCAAAGCGTAGAGCGGTGGCAGCGGGAGGACAGGAGCAAAACACCAACCATCGTAGGCGGCGCGGGGAGGGGCGCGTGAGCCTTCGGCAGGGAGGAAAGGGGGGGAGAGGGCCTCCTGTAGTATGCATCTCTCTCTCTGTTTCCCTCTCTATGGCTTGGCACGTCTTGGGCGACGCGAGGGCACCAGCTTACTTGCGTGTCTGGGCTTGCTTGGCTCCTCCTTACACGCACCTGTAGAGTCGCCTTCCCCCGTCCCCCCGAACCGATTGTATGATCTTAAGGAGAGTACCACGTTGTGTGAGCTGGCGTTGTTGTTACTGCTACTGCTGGGGGAGAGCGTGAGGGTAGAAAGACGGCGTATGGAAGAGGGGAAAAATACAGCAGGAGGACTAGTGATGTGCAGCGGAGTCTTCTCTCGCTTTCTCTTATCGTCTCCCCCTCCACGATGCTTCGTTGCTCTGGGTGACGGTGGTCGTGGTGGTGGTGGTGTCTTTTGCCTCTCTGGTCGCCCCGTCCGCCGTCACCGAGACACGCACCCGTGCGTCGTGGTTCCTCTTCCCTCCTCTCAGAATGAGGCTCGCCTACACACGACCGAACGCCAGCAGCCCCCCTCTCTCTCTCTCCTCTCTCTCAACTATTTCTCTGTGCTGGCAGTTTGTGACGGGAGCCAAATATCGTTGGCGCCGAGACCGAAAGCGAGCAATCAAGCGAGAAAGGGGTGGTGAGGTGGGTGGGTGGGGCAACTCTACAGGTGCGTGTTGTGTACTCCCCCTCCCCCCGCCTCCCTCTCGGACTACTGCCATCGGCAAACCTTCTCTCTCCCCTCTCTTCGCTTTTTGCTTTGCGGCGCGCGTCACCATCTCTGCTGTAGTGCGTCACTCGTCGCAGGAGTGGGCCTCGGGTATCAAGAGTAAAAGTTCGGTGTGCGACTGCGTCTGCGCTCTACACATTCAGCGAGGCGAGTCTCAAACAACCAAGTCGCGGTGCGCGCAGAGCCTGTCGTTCGATTCATTGCTCAAGCGACGTGGGTATGCGGACGTCCTCACTCCCTCCTCTCCCCACCACGACATCCCCTACCCAGCTACAAGGGACAGTGAGCAGCATGGACTCAGCCGCCGCCGGGGCATCGAGCAAGGTGTCCAGCGTGTCGGCTTCTTCCTCATCGATGCTGAAGCACAAACTTGTTCTTCTTGGTGACCAATCTGTTGGCAAGACGAGCATCCTCACCCGGTTCATGTACGACACCTTTGACCAGCAGTACCAGCCAACCATCGGGATCGACTTCTTCTCCAAGACGATCCACCTCGAGGACGATCGTGATGTTCGGCTTCATTTGTGGGACACGGCAGGGCAGGAGCGCTTCCACTCGCTGATCCCCAGCTACATTCGCAATAGCTCAGCGACTGTGGTTGTTTATGACATCACCTCCCGCTCGACCTTCTTTAACGCCTTCAAGTG
>NC_009295.2:115728-125616 GCF_000002845.2 Leishmania braziliensis MHOM/BR/75/M2904 | reverse complement strand
TCTCTCTGCCCGGTGTGTGTGAGCGCGTCCTTCGCCACTGCGTGCTAGATGTGATGTGGTGGCAGTGATATCAAGACGTTGTAGGGTGACTGAACGCGTGCCTCTGCGCTCACGTACACCCATTCGCGCCTCCTTTCTGTTCTCGCGTTTATTGTTCGCTGTTCGTTCTGGTCTGGCTCTTTTGTGTGCGTGTGCGTGTGTGGATGTCTTTCCCAACTTCTCTTTTCAGAGGCGGGGATAACACACACACACACACACATCACCACCTGCCGCTACAGCAGACCTCACGGATATACTTTGGTCCAAGTCGCAGCAATCCCCATTCCTCCTCCTCCCCACTCCTCCTTCACTCGCGCTCTCTCCCACACAGTGCTCGCTGCGACCCTTCAGACTGTGAACCATGCAGACTTCATTTTCGTTCTCTCCCCCTCTCTCTTCCTCTCTCGTGCGCGCGCGCGCGTGCATGAAACTGCTCGCCCCCTCCATCCCTCACGCCCTGGCTGATGTACAGCCAGAAGCGCGCGCCTACACAGATCCATCCAGCTAGCAACATAGTCATTCTGGACCCCTTTCTAGCTTCTTCCCATCGGCAGGATCGGGGAGAATGAGGTCGAGACTGCTGCCGAGCCGGCGGTCTCGCCCTGCTCGCTTTGCTCGCTGCATCGCTCTCTGTCTCGCCCTCTCCATCGGTGCCCTTGTCTTGTTCTCCGGGTTGTTCCTCTGGAAGATGTTTAGTGACGAAGTGGAGGGCGCGAGGACTGGCAGCAAGATGCCACAGCGCCCTTCGATGCCAGGCCACCCTGCTGGGTCATCGGTGCCTGACGCCGGCGCTGACGGCGTTGTTCAGCCACTGGCTGACAATCGAGAGGCAGCCCCGTACACGGAAAGTTTGGAAGAACTTCTCCGGCTTCTGCGTATCTACGCCGAGCACCGTGGCGTGCGCGTGAATAGTACCTACCACGTACCTCTGGAGGCACTCACTGCAGCCTTAGGCCTCCGTGGCGGCGGCGACAGCTCGCAGAGAGGTGCGGAAGCCAGGGGTGCTGATCTGCAGCTTCCTGGGGCGGAGCTGCTGCATAGCCTCTACGGCAACGGCGGGCAGGCAGGTGACCACCTCTTCGCCAACTGGGTCTTGGATGACCCCGAAACGATCACAACGGAGCAGGAGGCCTACGTGGAGCGGTACCTCGTCCCCACGCAGGCCGAGGTCGATCTCACGACGCTGCGTGTCATCTCGTCGTACTACAACACGCAAAGCAGCCGTGGCCTCGACCGCATGGCGGCCGAGACGGAGAAGGCGATGAACGATGACGGCTACGCAACGTATGTCCAACACTCGCCTTCGTTCTACGACGTTTCCCATGCGTCACGCCGCGGCTACGGCCAGGAGGGCAGCATCTTTGTAGCCGTCCCTTTCACTCTCAGCGATATCACGGAGGAAATGATCGACACAATCCGGCGTCGAGCATCCGCCGCGTCGGCTTTATCGCAGACCCCAGCGACCCCCTCGAGCGCGCCGTTACAGGGTAGGGTCGAATCCGTCGGTGGCGGCGGCTTTGAGGAGTTGCGGCTCACAGCTGCGCGCTGCGCCATGACGGTGGAGTCTCTCTTCCGCCAAGCACACCGCGGCGTTGCAGTGACGATTGGGACGATTGATGTGGTTGCCGTGAGCGGCGTCTCCTCGGCGACCGAGCTCAATATTGAAAAGCCTGCCGACGTGCTCTTTCCGCTCCGCACAGCAGACCGGGCCAAGTTGACTCCTTCGCACAAGCGGCGCTACAGCCGCATCACCTGCGAGCCGCCAGACTTTGCCAGCGGCTGGGACGACGCTGATTACGGCTTTCGCTGGAAGGATAACCTGCGCCGCCGCCGCGTGGTGGTGCCTCTCGCAGGGCTAGACGACGCTGCCGCGGCTCATTCGTCTCTGCCGCGGCGTGCGGACACTGCGGCGGCACTGGAGCGGGGTTTTGCTCTCCGGCATGTTGGGCGTTACGCGACGCTTCAGCTCTATCGCGGAGAGTCGTACATTTTTTTCCTGCGCGCCGGCTCTTTGGCTCTTCCGAACTGGGACTTGACGCTCCGACTGCTGTACCTGCGCACCCCGGCCCGCGATCGCGCTGTGCTGAGTAGCCGTCCGACACCGGGCGTGACGTGGAGGGCGCTTGCGGCCTCTGTTGCGAATGTGTGGAGCACCGAGCCCCTCCTGCGGCTGTCTCTGACGACGGCACCGCGTGGACGCCACAGCGAGGACGGGTTCGGTGGCGAGAGGGAGGCCGCCGCCAGCGTGCCACCTCCCGACAAGGTGGGCGAGCGTCTTTTGGCTGCACTACCGGCGGACGTGTCGTCGTGGCTCAGCGCGGCGCGGGCGGAGGCGGAGCTTGTGCTGTGGCTGGTGACGCCGAGCTGGCTGTGGCCCACCATGGTGGAGACGCTGGCGGATTGGCGCCAACTCGCCGCTTCGCCGGACCTACCAGCTTCAGCGACCGCGTCCTCTGTTCTGGGTCTGCTGTTCACCAGCGCTGCGGTGCGTGGCGTTCTCGGCGACGCGATACTGGATCTTAGCGATGCCGACTTGAGGGCAGTCCAGGTAGACACCTTGGCGAACTGTGATGGTGATGCTCCCACCAAAGCGTCTCCGTGTGGTCAGGGCATGGTGTATGTGCGCAGCGGCAAGAACTCTTCCACGAGCCGCACGCCACAGGCCGTCCTGTCGGCCAGCCTCACCGCATCTGAGGTATACGAGCTTCTGTTCCTGGCCGAGAAGCGACCGCCAATGCCGGCTCAGCCGATCGTTCACATGCCACCATCGGCCTCGACGACAACTCCAGCGCCGTTCCGCGAATCGGGCGCTGCGGCAGGGCGACTCTGTGGGGAGGAGGAATCAGAGGCACCGTACTACTCGGCTGCCGACAAGGCGCTGCGGAAGCGCTCCTTCGAGCACTGCTGGCTGAAGGAGCACCGGGGCGCTGTGCGGCAGCAGGTGCGCCGCCTCGTCCACTCCACCAATGCCTCGACCGTGCTGCAGGCATCCTCGGGCATGCAGGCGCCTGCCGCAGGTGCGGCGGCGGCGGCGAAGTGCCACGCAAAGGGCAGCTTTGTGAAAGCTGAGGTCATGCCGCGCTCGAGTGTGTGCTTGGCGGACATGCGGTATCTTGAGCCGATGGAAGGGACGTGGCTCACGAGTGCTGACGGAGGCACGTTGGGCAGTGGAGACCGGGCTCCCCAAGCGCATCACGCGGCCGATGAGCACTCGCCACTGCAAGAGAGCGCCTGGCTCGCGTCCGGGGCGAACGTGGGCAAGGTGAAGGGAGTGGCGACTTCTGCGCGTAACGCACAAGCCTCTGGTAGGGTCGACGAACTGCAGTTTAACTCACCGCAGTCACCAGGGGATGCGGCGTCGGCCACGGTTGAGCCGACACCGTATGTTCTCCAGGCTGTTGCGTCGGCTGATTTGCTCTTCGGCCCTGCGGAAGTGTTCTTCGAGTTTGATCGGGAGCACCAGTTGCAGACTCGAGTGCGCAGCCTCTCAGAGCAGCTCGAAGAGCGCCGCCTCCACCATCAAGGACTGACTGCGACGGCAGCGCACGCGCGTGTGCCCGAGGCTGTGGAGCTCGATCCGTCACTGCAGTTCATGGACAGCGATCTCGAGGATATGCACACCACACTGGCGCTCTGGACGCGGGGGTGGAACGTCTTCGGACTGACAGAGCCGGTGGCCGTAGGCACTGGCGAGAGTGAGCTGCCCACCTCCATGCCTGCGACGGCACCGGCAGCATCCGGCGCAGGACATGATGGGCAATGCTTAGTGGACGAGGCGGCAGATGGTGTACCGACAGAGCTGAGCAATGCGCGCACCTTCACCCAAGACAAGTTCTGGGCTTTGGTAATGTCTCACCGCGATGCCGGGACGCCTCTTGGCTCCACGAAAGAGCGGAACCAAACGCCCACGCCGCGGGCAAGCTCGCCATCGCCTTATCCCTTGCGCCGAACGATGAAGGAGTGGGAGTTGTTTGCCGGCGTAGATTTGACGGTGCTTCATGACGCGCTGCGCTCGCCGTGACACCCGAAGTTGCCCGACTCACCCCCCTTGCCACAACGGCCCCGCGCAAGATGACGACGACCTCCTCATTCCTTCTGCGCGCCCAACGAACGCCTGAGCTCTGCATCGCTCACCTCCTGTACACCCACCCACCCACGCGGTGGACGGCAGTGTGAGCGTTCTCTCTCTTCATACGCTCTACTCCTCGCACTCGCACTGCGCTGCATGGTCCTCCTCTGCACGCCGCGTACTTCGCCTCTCTCGCACTACTGCGCTTCTTTCCCCCTCTTCTCTCTATTTCCGCCTTCGCCTCTCCCCTGAGTGAGGAGGATGGCCACCCACCTCTCCGGCGCGTGGTGCCACGGCTCTCGTACTCTCTCCCCCCTTCCCCCCTCCACTCCATGTGAGGAGAGGCCAGACAGACGACAGGCTGCCCACGGGTGGTACGGCTGGGCGGGCTGCTGGGTGCCGGCGGACAGGTCTGGGCTGGCGCTGTGTCGGGAAGGCGCGCGCGGGCAGGGCGCCATTGGGCTCGCCGGACTCCCGTGCGAGGTGGGGGTGGGGGGTCCCCGCGCCGTGTGCCGTGTTGTGCCGCGGCTTGGGGGTGGGGCGCCGGGTCTCGGGGCCCTGGCCTGCTTCTTCCCTGGGCTCGTCAGGCGTGCGGCGCACGCGGGGGGGCCCCCTGGCGCCGATGGCGCGGCACGTACGCGTGGAAGGGGGCCAGTGGGAGGAAGAAGTTTTATGCCTCGTCAGCTGGTGCTGAGCTTAGGCAACTGACGATAGCAACGTGCCTTGCGGTGGTGCCAGGCGACAGTGCTCTTCGCTCGCGACTGCTGAGTGTGAGTGCTACGTTACGAGGGAAGGCGTTGCGTGATGGCTCTTGTGAGCTGGTGTTGCGTCGCGGCCTTTGCACCTAGTCCATCTTGAACTATCGCCCAGCGTGACAAGAGGGATGATCTTGCACCGCGCCAGCTCCTCCCCGGCTCGTTCTCCCCCCTCTCTCCCTCTCTCTCTCTCCGTGTTGAAGCTGCCCTGCGGCTGAGAGGATCATGCACATGCCTATCTGACTTGCTGTCTCTTCCCCCTCTCCTTCGCACGCCTCTTGGATGCTGCAACTCTGCCACCACACCACCGCCACCACATCATCATATCAGCATCGGGTGAGCAACAAGCTCGACTGTGCACCGCAGGTGTTTTTATCGCGTCTTGTGCGAGCGCGCAGTAACAAGCGAGACGTACAGACAAGAGAAGAGAACCCGTACGGGAGGAGAAGGGAAGGGAAGGGGAGGGGGAGGAGGAGGACGAGGCGGGGAAGGGAGGGCGGTCGCGCGATTCTCACGGGGAGGCACTGCGGCTCTTCATTCTCGTGGTAGGAGAGGGCGAGAGCGTGAACGTGGGCAAGCAAGAGGGAAGGGAGGGGGGGGGAGGGGTGTATAGCGCTCGCGTGTGGCGCGGCTATTATAGTCGTCCGTCGCTCTTCTCACTTCTCTGCGGCGCCAATCTGCAGAGGTGTCTGTGTGTCTGCAATCGCTGGGGGTTTGCGTGGGCCAAGCCTCACATGGACGCTCAAGCAACCGCGCGTGTGAAGCGGGTGCCGCCACCGTCGCTGTTTGGTGACAGCCTCGACGGTGTCGTGGAAGTCGATGCTGCGGTCCTCGGTGACGCAGCACCGCGCATGGCAGCCGGCACAGCGTCTCGTCGTAACGAGTACGCGCGTGGTCTGCCTGGCTTCGCGCCGGCCTCGATGGCTCTCAGCGACGAGGGCACTGACAGGCTTCCTCCTCTCGCTCAAGCGTTGCACGGCAGTCCCCACCGCCAAGGCCCGGCCTACGGGGATCGGAGGGCGGCTGCTGGCAGCGGCGGTTATGCGTCGACGCACTTAACTGGCAAGGCGACCACCGGCGCTGCAACATCAGTGCACAGTCGCAGCGATCTTCGACTACTGAAGCGTCTGTTGTGCTGTGCCAGCCGCGTCCATCGCATGCTGCGCCTGCTTGGCTTTGTAAACGATGACGATGACCCCGCGGACGTGTCGCAGACGCTCGTGTGCGCGTGCACTGCTGTCGGCGCGCTGCTGGTGCTTCTCTTGATTAATTTTGCCGCACTCGTGGTGGTGCTGGTGGTGATGGTGCCTGCTGCACAACGTCAGCTGCCTCAGACAGCTCAGTCGCTGCTGGACTTCAACCACGAAAATAAGAGCGGCACCGCTGACGGAGCCGCCCTCGCGTCTGGCCTCGACATTCGCCGGCTACTAGCTGGAGGGGGTCTTGAAACCTTCTTGCGCGAGGCGCACCGCGCGGAGGAGCTGCGCCGGCGTGTCCAGGGCAACGCTACACTCTTGGCGGCACTGCGCAAGGCAAATGAGGCCCGCAACAACGACGGTGGACGCGGTGTCGACCTGGTGCGCCTTGCGCAGACGCTCCCGGAGCTGGAGTATCTGTCCTTCCTCCTCTATCAAGTGAGCGCTCATGTCCAGGCAGTGCAGGAGCGCGACCCAGTGATGGGGCTGGTGGAGCTGAGCGATTTTCTGCTCAACGCCAAAGGCCGAAGGGAGGCGCTGGAGAAGGCTGCTGAGCGCGCGCGCGCCGAGGCGGTGAATGCGACGACAGCTGCAACAGTGGGGGGCGGTGCACGAGCAACCGGCGGGGGTTCCGTGGAGAAGTGGAACGCGGCGCTGAAGGAGTCCTTTGCGGGTCGATCCGAGGCAGCCCGCCTGCGCGCGCAGCTGCGTGGCTTCATCGGCGTTGCCTCCTCCGAGGCGGAGCGGCTGACGCAGCAGCCCTTTGACGACCTCGCGCTGCTGCAGTACCGACACGCATGGATGCAGTCGGAGGTCCTGCCGATCATGCGTTCCCGCTCACGTCGTGCTGGTGCTCAAGCTGTCAAGGAGGGTCCCCACGCAGCCGTACTTCGCAGCAATACTGCCAGTCGTCCGCCAGAGAACACGTCTGTGCGTACCAGCGTAGAGGAGTTGAGGGTGTACGGTGTTGCGAACCGCATGGCGATGAAGGCGGTCTTGTACGAGGTCGCGTCGATCTTCAACCACATCTACTACTACCCCTTGCGTCGCTACGAAGCTCTCCGCCCCTACGGTGGCGACTCGGTTGCTGACACAGACGCGTGGTATTCAGCCATCACCGCTGCCGTGCAGACTCGCTTCGGTGTCCCGATTGCCTGCAACAAGGCGCAGACCACTGAGGCTGCAGCGCTGCCGCTGGTTCTGCGTGACTCTCCCCTCTCCGTCCTGGCACTGTCGCGACTGGGATTTCGGCGCGCCGAAGAGGTGGCGCACCTGTACTCTCAAGAAGATCGCCAGCTGATGCCGCAAGCGCTGAACCCCAAAGCGGCGGTGAACGTTCGCAGCATCTTTGTGAGCTTCGCGAGCTACCGTGACGCGGAGTGCGCCTCGACGCTGCTGGACTTGTTCCGCGCAGCGCGCAACCCGCACCGCTTATACGTCGGAATCGCGCAGCAGAACCGCGCCGGTGACTCGCCGTGTCTCGTGCCAGAGATGTACACCCCTTACCTGTGCCCGTCCGAGGGGCTGCAGGGCGCTGCCGCCGATGGCGGCGTCGGCGCCGCGCGTGAATCGCGGGCGCGTGCGCGGGCTTTGTACGGCGAAGGTGCGGACTTGACGAAACCCCCCAACGGCCCTGAGGCCCGTCACTTTGATGAGCGGGTCTGCTTCCTGGCGGAGCAGGTGCGCGTGCGTGAGATCGACTCAGGTCAGGCGAAGGGACCGACGTATGGCCGCTACATGGCGATGCTGCTGTACCGTGGCGAGGGCCTGGCGCTGGTGCTCGACTCCCACAACCGCTTTAGACCTATGTGGGACGCCCTCGGCGCTACGATGCTGCTGCGCCTGGAGGATGCGAAGGCGGTGCTGTCGCACTACCCAGAGAGCTACCCCGGCGAGAAGGCTGATCTCCTGCCCTACCGCAGGACAACGGCATACCTGTGCAGGGCGCATTTCTTGAAGCCCTTCGGCTACATTCGACTCAACGGCATCGTGATTGACTCGACAGCGGAGTTTGCGAAGAACAACGTCTTCAACGACCCGTACGTGCGCGTTAAGTCGCGCGAAATTGATCCGACCACCAACTACCGCCTGCCGCAGCCGTGGGTGGCGGGCGGCTTCTTGATGGCGTTCGGCACGATCTTCCGCGACGTCCCCTTCGATCCACACCTGAGCTACATCTTCGACGGGGAGGAGGTGCTGTACTCGATGCGGCTGTGGACGCATGGCTACAACCTCTACTCCCCGCCACGAGGCGTGTGTTTCCACATCTATGGTCGTCAGGAAGCGCCGAAAGTGTGGTCCGAGTCCGCTCTGTGGTACAACTTGCAGAATCGGGTGCGCAGCAGGATTCAGTTCTATGTCCAGGCTCACCTCCTCCACGCGGAGAAGGTCCTGGTGCCGGCCAATAGCACAAACCCCTTCGTTGTGATGGACTCGAGCCGCTACGGGATGGGTAAGCAGCGGACTGTAGCACAGTGGTACGACTACGCTGGTATAGACCCCGTCAAGCACCAGGTGGATGGGCGCTGGTGCGGTGAGGACGTGATTCATTAGAGGGTGCTGGCGCTCTGATACGTATCACTCACAGCTTCATCCCCCTTTACTCTACCTATCTCTTCCTCGCTTCCCAGTCGTTTTCTCCGCCTTCTCCCCTGAGCGAGGAGGATGGCCACCCACCTCTCCGGCGCGTGGTGCCACGGCTCTCGTACTCCCTCCCCCCCTTCCCCCCTCCACTCCATGTGAGGAGAGGCCAGGCAGACGACAGGCTGCCCACGGGTGGTACGGCTGGGCGGGCTGCTGGGTGCCGGCGGACAGGTCTGGGCTGGCGCTGTGTCGGGAAGGCGCGCGCGGGCAGGGCGCCATTGGGCTCGCCGGACTCCCGTGCGAGGTGGGGGTGGGGGGTCCCCGCGCCGTGTGCCGTGTTGTGCCGCGGCTTGGGGGCGGGGCGAAGGGCTCTGCTGTCCACTCCTGCGGCCGTCGCTCTGCTGAGAACGATTGGGGATTTTGTTCCTCTGCCACTGCCGTTGTTCAGTGTCTTTTTGGGCGTATTTTGCTTTTCACATTGTTGCCGTTCTCATCCTCTCGTGGTGGCTGTGCGGCGGCGGTGCCGGTGTGAGTGCTGCCCCGGTGTATACCGGCTGATGAGCCACGGAAGCAAACCGCTTTACTGAGTCACCCAGCAGGATTGACAGGAAAGACACGAGGAGATGAAAAATGACGTAGCCGAAGGACAAGCGCGGTGAATTTCTTGTGGAGGCGCTGAAGCTCATGGGCCACTGTGCCTCTGTTTTGATTTCTCTTGCCGTGCTTCTGTACTCCTCCCTTCCCCTCTGCGCTCCTCCTCGTCCCACTCGTCCCACTCCCCCCTCCCCCCCCCCTGTGCTGAACATCAGCGCGGACTTACCGGTAATGCTGCCACGGGCCTGCTAAGTTGTTATTGTCTTATGACAGAGACTTACTCATTTCCCCGCCCTCCCCAGCTCACTCCAAAGCGGCAGCCGTGACTCCATCCACGTCGGCAGTACCACGCATCACTCCCACGCTGTTTCTCGCTTGTTTGTTACCGCCCTTGTCGCCCTGTGTCTCTCTCTCTCTCTCGCTCGCTCGCTCTCTCGCGCGAGGCGGAGCTACTGTTACCGTGGTCGGCCACTCCTTCCCCGAGGGAGTCCCCTCGGTGAGAGAGGCAGTTCTCTTCAAGGTGCTGCTCCTTGAACTCCTCGCCCTCCGTCTACCCGCCTCTCCGCTCTCTTTTCGTGCTTTCCTCTCACATCCGTCCACAGCACAAGCTGCGGAAGGGAGGAGGAGGAGGAGAGAGACAAGGTTTGTGACG
>NC_009295.2:111544-115628 GCF_000002845.2 Leishmania braziliensis MHOM/BR/75/M2904 | reverse complement strand
CCCCCCCCGAATCAGATTTGCAATGTCGGATGGTAGGCGCTTACGACAGAGCCACCTTAGCGGCTCAGGTGGCGTGCTGAGCCGACACGGCTTCGACGATGAAGATGGCGGCAATGCCACCGCCGGTAAGGGCAGCCCAAGCACGGCCAAGTGTGCTCTGCTCAGTAGTGCAACGGCTTGGGGCGTCACGGATACCCGGAGAGCCGACCAGGGCAGGCGGAGGGATACCTCCTCGCAGGACCCGTTAGGATGCGACTCGCAAGGCTTCTCTGCCTACTCAGTGAGCTCGTCACCACCCTTTCAGGCGCCTGAGCAGCCACCTCACATGTTTATGGCGACGAAGACAGAGGCGACGTCTCTCGCACCGGCATCGGGGCAGACAACGATGGCTCACGGAGGCACTCGTCCCCTTTGGGGTGGGCACCGTATCGCTCCCGGAGGTGCTGCTGTTGTGGAGGGCAGCTCGCTGCCCTACAGGCGCGACAGAGCGGATTGTGAAGAGGATGGCGCCTGTTTCTACCTAATGTCCTCGTCATCTAGGCTGTCTACTGCAGCAGCTGCTGCTCCGCAAAGCACCGCCAGAGGAAGCAACTGGCGCCGTCGGATGTGCATGCACTGGTGGAGGAGATGCTCGCAAGTGTGGCTGTCGATGGGCCGATACCGAAGGGGGACGGCCCGGGGTGCAGAGCCAGAGAAAGGGCCCAGTCGAGGGCGGAAGTGGCTACTCGGGCTGCGAGCCTTCCTCCTGCTTAGCCTTGTCTGCAGCGCACTTCTGTTCGTTTGCTTACGCAGTTATGTCGCGCACCTGCTGCGTCGGCCGCGTGTACCGGGGTGGAATGCCACCCTGTCTATCCTGGTTCAGCACGAGGACGCGCCACAGCGCATGCGCCTGACGTACTCCCAAAAGGTAAAGTGGATCCACCTTCCATCATGGACGCTGAGGGTAGTGCCGGCAAACTGTGAGGATTGCCTGGACAGCGACACGTACGCGCCCGCTGTGCAGCGAGCTGCTGAGGGGCTCGTACGAATGCAGAGTGAAGACAACGCGAGGCAACTCGCCGGGTTGCGGGCGTTACAGCACCCGGGGTGCCACTTCGAGGACTATCGGGGTGGTCGGGGCCCTCACCTTCATGGCGGCCTACCCAGTCTGGCAAAGGCGCCGCTCACGACGGTCATTTCGGAGGAGTTCCTCATGATGAAGGGCGGCCCATACGCGGTGTTTGCCAACGTTGGGGCACCGCTGGGCCGGATCGGCCCGATGCTCTATGCGATGCGCAGCGTGACTGACGGTATCGATGTGGCAGCTGAGCTACCTCACTGGCGTTGGCTGCAGCACACCAGCATCTCCTCCCCAGCCGGCGCTGTGAGGCCGCCACCCTACATTGCCGTCATGGGCATCCCCTCTGCTGATACCACCTCCCATGCTCAGTTGCGAGACGCGCAGCGCAGTACGTGGTTCCACTACACGGCCGTTGCACGCCGCGAGAACCACTTTCAAGGGCGCCTTCTGCCCCTGTACATCTTCGCCGCGCCGGAGCGCAAGGCGGCACCGGACCCAACATGGATAGGCCAGGATGAAGACACCGGACCTGCTGCTGCGGCGGAGTTTTTTCGGCCAACAGCTCAGGAGTTCTCCGACGCAACCAACTTCTACTACGCACTTTCCGCGCCGCTCTCCAGAGGAGGCACGGTGCCTGGCGACTTCTCGTATCGCCAGCGCCGCATGTCTCTCCGACCCCAGTGGCGCACATCGGATCTCACGAGCTCGCCCTGTGGTCACGCCACTTCATCAACGGTGCGCAGCGGACCCGGCAACCCGCGTCCACCGCTGGCGGTGCTGGCTGATTACCTTCGGCTCCCTGTCATTCCAGCCTTCACCGCGGCGACGCGCTTCTTGTGTGAGGCTTCGAGCGGTCTTTGGCTAGAGGCCCTTCAACACGGCAACGCGCTGTGGATTGACATGTTGACCGACCGCATACCGACAGCAGAGAAGGGAGGGGCCGGCAGCAGTCGCTGGGAGATGGCGACGGCTGTGGGGATGACCCAGAAGACAGTGCTATGGCTGGAGTACGCTTACCACGCCTTCCCTGGCGTCCCGTTCATCGCCAAGAGCTACGATGACACCTACATAAAGGTGCCGCAGATGGTGAGCGATTTTGCCTACGTGGTGAGTGGTCGGCGGCACCGCCAACTCGATGCAAGCTCGATGGATGACACCAGCAGAGCACCGGCTACCGCGGGGGTTGTCAGCGGTGAGTCATCCTCCGCTGCATCTCGGGTGCGGCTGACACAGTCATCAGAGAGCGAATGCGTGTACTGGGGCCAGCTGGGGAGGCAGCCCAAAGGTGTTCCCTATTTTGTGGGAGTGCACTACTCGATGACTCGAAAGGTGGCGCGCGTCGTGTTGGAGAAACCACGTGAGACCTACGGCGTCAACGGACTACAGGACGTGGTGCGGCTCTCCATGCTCGACTTTAACCCCATTTTCGCTGACATCTACACCAGAACCGCGATGACCGAAGAGGATCGCTTTATTGGAAAGGTCCTCCACGATGGACGCGCGCGTGCTGCGCAGCTCTGTCCGAAGGAGCGTATCACCTACATCGAGGAAGGTCCGCCGCGCTTTCACGGGCTGCAGCGCGAGGTGCGCGGCACTGTGACGTGGGCGTCCGTAGTAGTTCACTACTGCACCCCGGCGGAGATGTTTTACTTACACGAGTACTATTTCGTAGAAGAGCACCGGGTGCGTGGCGGTGCCACGCCAGCCGAGGTGGAAGCGGCTGAGAAAGCGGCGCAGGAGCGTGGGGCGCAGTGGATACTCGCGAACATGAATGCCTCGCTGGACCCAGGCTGGGTCGACTTGCAGCCAATGCTTTGGGTGTCGCACGGCGCACGCCCTGAGAATGCAAAGGCGCGAATACTGTTCATACAAGACGGTGTCGCCGTGTACAACATCACCCTCACAGCGTGGAACCATGACGCGCTGAGGCCGGGCGGGCTCATGACGGTGCCGCATGTGAAGGTGAAGCGTGATGGGGACACGTATCCGGTTGTCGAGTGAGGCGTGCGGCGTATATTTCTCTCTCTTTCTCTGTGGTCTCCCTCCCCCCTCAGACTCCAAAGAGAGGTGCTCGCACCTGCATATAAGCACTGCATGCGACTACTTGATGAAGTACACACATACACATTACCCCCCCCCCCCCCCACACATGCCAGTGAGGTGCGTTCACTTACTCAAATCATCTAATCCAACGCCAAGGAAGCGGAGTTGGAGATGCGTAATCGAGGAGTCGTGTGTGGCTCTGCCCTTACACGTAGTAATGAAGACGTGCAACATTGATGTCATCTCTTGTTTTTTTTTTTCTTTTTGTTTTCATCAACTGTGTGATCTGCGTAGTTTAGGCTGGAGGTGGGCTCGATTGCCGATGGCTGTAAGAGTCCACCTCCAGCCTAAACGACTCGATTTGCACGGCACGGGGTGCGCTGGATTGCAATTTTTTTTTCTTTTCGCGCTCACTTACCCACTCTCTTGTTGGGTACCTCGTCTGACCCAACCGCGCCTTTCATGATGGAGCGCTGACGCGTCACCACTAGTGATGCATTCTTTGACATCACAGGGTTGGAGGGGGGGGTACCTCTCGATCGCCTTGGTGTGGATGAGGTGGAGAGAAAGGGAAGGGGCTATATATTTTTGGGAGGGAGGGGAGGGGGCACTGACACACGGTGGGCACGGTGGTTACTTACGCAGGAGGCACCCCCGCTGCTCTCTTCCCTTCCACGGAGGGGGAGGGACTTACCTCGTTACAGCAGAGCAACGCGGAAACATGCCTCACGCAAGCGAAGTAGACACAGAGCGAATGTGCGTGCTGATGTACGGCGTAGAACAGACGGCAGGGGGCACGCGCGTCTGGCTGGTCCCTTTCTTCCTCATCCACTCTCCCCGCTTGCGGAGGCTTTTTGCGTTCGCGCCCCATTATGGTCCTGCGCTTTGTGTGTAGTAGGCGCAGCCGTCGCCCCCCCTCCCCCCTCTCTTCCCCCTTTCTCCCTCCCTCCCTTCCAGGGTTAAAGGTTCTTGGATGAAGCA
>NC_009295.2:106562-111444 GCF_000002845.2 Leishmania braziliensis MHOM/BR/75/M2904 | reverse complement strand
CCCGAGGCTGTGGAGCTCGATCCGTCACTGCAGTTCATGGACAGCGATCTCGAGGATATGCACACCACACTGGCGCTCTGGACGCGGGGGTGGAACGTCTTCGGACTGACAGAGCCGGTGGCCGTAGGCACTGGCGAGAGTGAGCTGCCCACCTCCATGCCTGCGACGGCACCGGCAGCATCCGGCGCAGGACATGATGGGCAATGCTTAGTGGACGAGGCGGCAGATGGTGTACCGACAGAGCTGAGCAATGCGCGCACCTTCACCCAAGACAAGTTCTGGGCTTTGGTAATGTCTCACCGCGATGCCGGGACGCCTCTTGGCTCCACGAAAGAGCGGAACCAAACGCCCACGCCGCGGGCAAGCTCGCCATCGCCTTATCCCTTGCGCCGAACGATGAAGGAGTGGGAGTTGTTTGCCGGCGTAGATTTGACGGTGCTTCATGACGCGCTGCGCTCGCCGTGACACCCGAAGTTGCCCGACTCACCCCCCTTGCCACAACAGCCCCGCGCAAGATGACGACGACCTCCTCATTCCTTCTGCGCGCCCAACGAACGCCTGAGCTCTGCATCGCTCACCTCCTGTACACCCACCCACCCACGCGGTTGACAGCAGTGTGAGTGTTCTCTCTCTTCATACGCTCTACTCCTCGCACTCGCACTGCGCTGCACGTCCTCCTCTGCACGCCGCGTACTTCGCCTCTCTCGCACTACTGCGCTTCTTTCCCCCTCTTCTCTCTATTTCCGCCTTCGCCTCTCCCCTGAGCGAGAAGGATGGCCACCCACCTCTCCGGCGCGTGGTGCCACGGCTCTCGTACTCCCTCCCCCCCTTCCCCCCTCCACTCCATGTGAGGAGAGGCCAGGCAGACGACAGGCTGCCCACGGGTGGTACGGCTGGGCGGGCTGCTGGGTGCCGGCGGACAGGTCTGGGCTGGCGCTGTGTCGGGAAGGCGCGCGCGGGCAGGGCACCATTGGGCTCGCCGGACTACTGTGCGAGGTGGGGGGTCCCCGCGCCGTGTGCCGTGTTGTGCCGCGGCTTGGGGGTGGGGCGCCGGGTCTCGGGGCCCTGGCCTGCTTCTTCCCTGGGCTCGTCAGGCGTGCGGCGCACGCGGGGGGCCCCCTGGCGCCGATGGCGCGGCACGTACGCGTGGAAGGGGGCCAGCGGGGCGAAAGGCTCTGCTGGCCACGTCTGCCTTCTTCATTAAGGACTCTCTTAAGGCACTGCCGCCTGATTTCTCTCCTCAGACATAATGGGGAGGGGGTGGGGGGAGTCTGCAGCGCCCCATCGGCTGCTCATGCTCTCTTTCTTTCCTCTGCACCCTCTGCACTCCGGGTTGTCGCGGCATCGTTGCCTGGTCGCGCCATGCCTCCCTCTCTGCCCCTCTCTGTTGTGCTCTCCCTGGCAGCTCCGCGCCTGCAGCGTGTGTAATCGACAGCCTTTTTGCCCTCTCCGCTTGTGTGTGTGTGTGTGTGTGTGTGTGTGTGTTTGCCTCCTGAACACCCCACCGCTTCTTCGCCTACCCAAACGCACCGCCTCTCTTTCACACAGTGTCGTGCGCAATCCTCTCTGACCGTCCTCGCCCTGTATGGACACTCTCAGACGGAAACGCCCCGAGCATCGCTTCGGCGACAGACGCGAAGGGGAAGACGTCAGTCATGCACGCCACCACGATGCGGAGCAGTGTGGCACAGCCATTGAAGAGGCGTGCTGTGCTGGGGCCTGCCGTTGACGCGGACGAAGATAAGGCCTCCCACATCGTCCCAGCTAAGGCCTTGATGGGCAACGCCTTCTTCTCGTCGCTCCTTTCCACGGCAAAAAGAGTGCCTCTGCCCGCATTCACCAACACCAACGCCGTGCCCCGCGTGTTCCTCACATTGTGCCTGTCAGTGCGCAGGTCCTCTGCGGCAACCTTGGGGCGGCGGGTACTGGGCCGCCCACCGTACAGTGGGCACGCAACTGAGCTTGGCATTCTGGCGCTCGTGCTTCTGATCCTGACCGCGCACGTGACGTATAATGTACGCTACATCTTGAGCACGGACGACTCGCTCGACCACGTGGTGAATCTGCAAGACCCAGAGCGTGGGCCGTGGTCTGTGCTGGTGCAGCACGAGGATGCACTGCAGCGACTCAACTTCACACATCAGCAGCGCTGCCGCGTCGGATCGATGCTGTGCGACCCGCTAGTGATCGGCGCCGCCTTCCTCCCGTCGTGGACTCTGCACGTCGTGGAGGAGGGCTGCGCGGACTGCACGGACCAGCAGACTTACGCCAGCGCTGTCGAAGGCGTAGTGCTGCAGGCGCGCCACGCCGTGTTCGCGACGTCGGCTGCCCCGCTGGGCCGTGTCGGGCCGATGCTGCTGGCGATGGCGAGCGTGACGGACGACGTGGATGTGCGCGCGGAGCTGCCGCAGTGGGAGTGGCTGCGGCACGTGCACGGCAGCGGCTTTCCGGCGGTGGGTGGCGCGGCTGGGGGGTCTGCGCCGCCGCGCGCACCGTATCTGGCGGTGATGGGCATCCCGTCGACGGATCAGCGCCCGCGCGCCGCCCTGCGTGAGGCGCAGCGCAAGACGTGGCTCGCGTACCAGGAGGTGGCGCGCCGCGACAACCACTTTACTGGCGCGCTGCTGGCGCTCTACGTCTTCGCCGCGGCGGAGCCCGACCCCATTCTGGACCCATCCGCGGACTCCGCCGAGTCACTGCACAGCGGCACGTCAGCTGCCTCGCCGGGGCGAGCGCGCCTGAGGGTGCTGTTGCCCACGACGGCGGAGTACAAGGCGGCCACCCAGGCGCTCCTGGCGAGGGCCATGCAGGCCGACGGTGTCGACGCCGTTGCCGGCGAGGGCTTTGCGCAGCGCCGGATGGAGCTCCGCCGCGGCTGGAGCATTGCTGCAGTGGACGGCTCACCGTGCGCGGAGGTGGCCAGCAGCTGGACGGCTGGCGGCGCGAAGACGTCTGCGCTGTCGTACCTGAGCGGGGCCCTGTCGCTCCCCGTGACGCCGGCGTTCACGTCGCCGGCGGAGTACATCTGCCACGCGTCGTCTGCGCTGTGGCAGGAGGCGCTGACGCACCGCAACGTCCTGTGGATCGACATGATGACGGACCGGCGGCCAACGACCAAGAAGAAGCTCGGCGAGCCAACGAAGTGGGGCCTGCCGGTGGAGGTTGGGATGAGCCAGAAGCTGATCCTGTGGCTGGCGTACGCGTACCACGCCTTCAAGGATGTCCCTTTCATCATCAAGGGCGACGACGACGCGTACGTGAAGGTGCCGCAGTTCCTGAGCGATGTGCGGTACGTGATGGGCGGCATGCAGGGCCGGCCCCCGCCGCCATCGTCGCGACGGGGGGCTGCAAGTGGGCAAGGAAATCTGACGGAGACACTCGGGCGTCTGAGCGCGGAGGAGCTGGCAAAAAGTGCCTCTCTGGCCGAGGATACGGAGTGTGTGTATTGGGGTAGCCTGCGGCATCACTTGCACACCCAGTTCAGCGCCGGCATGACCTTTATGCTTCACCGGCGCGTTGTGCAGGCGCTGCTTGAGCCGAAGGTGGGCACGCTGCGGCTGGATGTTTTGCGTCTCGCTGCGGACGACTTCTCCGCGAAGCGAACGTTGGCCTACCGGAGAATTATGTTTCACCACGAAGACATCCTCATTGGGCTGCAGATTTATCGTGCGCTGGAACGGGTGAAGGCGCTGTGCCGCACTGGACGGCTGTGGTATGTAAAGGAGTGGTACGCTCGGTTTCACGACATGCACGTTGGCCGGACGCACAACGTCACGTGGTCGACGGTGGTAGCGCACCGCTGCCGACCTGCGGACGCCTATTACCTCCACTTTTACTTTCAGGAGGAGCACCGCATAGCCGCCGCCGTCTCCGCAAGCAGGCTTGCAACGGAGGAGGAGCACGAGGCGGCAGCGGTCAAGAGGGCGTCGCAGTGGTTGGAGGGGAACCTGCAGGATCCACACATGATGGCGATGAATTGGAGCGGCCTGCCTGATGTGCAGTGGGTTCAAGGCACTTCGCGGCGTCCGTCATTCACGTTGGCCGAAGGCGACGGTGTTGCCGTGTACGACAACCGCTACGAGTACTGGAGGCATGAGGCGACGAACATCCATGACGGGTATCGCTCTCTACCGCAGTGGTGAGATGGTGGCCGTAAGCGGGTGGCGCGTTGGCGTAGCAAGACTTTCAGCGTACCCCCCCACACACACACGTAGCGTGTCGGCGAAAGCCAGAAAGCGAGGCCGAAGAGCCTGCGAGACGGCCAGATCATGAAGGGAGCACCAACCCAGTAGTGCCCACCCCTGTGTGACAGTGCGTTGTGAGTGAGGCCTGTGCCTGCCTGTGAGTTCTCGCTACGGTGCGAGCGCAAGGAGATGGAGGCGGCTGTGCGATGTTGGTACTGCAGCGAACTACCGCAGCGGTTGGCTTAACCACCACACCGCGCCCCTCCTCCCCCGCGATCATCTCCGCTGCCTCTTTCTCTAGAGCGTCTCCGGGGGAGTTATTCCATCACCGAGAGGCACACGAGATCATCTCGAAAGCGCCGCCGGACGCGCGCATTTACCCGTTATCTTCTGCGCTGCTTTGCTCGCTCGCTCTGACTGCCGTGTACGTCCGTTTACCTCCGCCTTCTCCCCTGAGCGAGGAGGATGGCCACCCACCTCTCCGGCGCGTGGTACCACGGCTCTCGTACTCCCTCCCCCCCTCCACCCCTCCAATCCAAGTAAGGAAAAGCCAGGCAGACAACAGGCTGCCCACGGGTGGTACGGCTGGGCGGGCTGCTGGGTGCCGGCGGACAGGTCTGGGCTGGCGCTGTGTCGGGAAGGCGCGCGCGGGCAAGGGCCTATTGGGCTCGCCGGACTACTGTGCGAGGTGGGGGGTC
>NC_009295.2:97697-106462 GCF_000002845.2 Leishmania braziliensis MHOM/BR/75/M2904 | reverse complement strand
AACGCGGAGCCGCCTCTGGTGGTGACGGGCCCAAGCGCCGGCGGCGTGGGGGGGTCCGAGTGACTCCCGGCTGCCGGCGTCGGCGGCCAGCTTGTGGGTGGCGCTGTGCCGGAGCGGCCTGCCGCATTGCCCACGTCCGCGCCATCCATGCGATGGGTGGTATCCCACCCGGGCCTCGCTGTGCCCGCTGGTGTGGGGGGGCTGAGCCAGCCCGAAGGGGATGCACCGCGTGGTGACCGGCACGGTGGGCGTGGCTGCGGGGCGGGTCGGGGGCTCGAGTCGAGTGTCGTTGAGGGGCGCGTGTGCTGCATGGCAGCGAATGGGTGCGTTGCCGAAAGAACTGGACACATAGCGATGCGATCGTGCGAGGCTGCGTGTGTCAGTGTGTTGGACTTCGCGTGCACTTGGCACAGGTTCACGCATGGGCCGACCCACAGGCACACTTGTATTCTCTCCCTCCTCTCACTCTCCCTCTCCCTCTCTCGCTGTTATTTTTGCTCTTCATCGTCCCCCAGCTCAGCACCACTTCCTTCACCCCTGTGCGGGACTTCGCTTCCCCCATACACGCCAGGACGTTACAGCGGCGCACGTGTACGTACGGGGCGGGCCTCTCTCTACCCCCTCCCCCCCTGCGAACCCCCTGAGAGTGCCCATCATCCTGTTGGAGTAAGAGAAGAGCCTCTCGCACCTCTTTGTGTGTTCTTGGGTGGTAGCGTTTTCTCGTTTGGAGTTTTCCCTGACTGTGGGGTAAGTACACCTCTCCCCACCATGAATGTGTACTCGGCGACTGCGGTGAGGAAGGTGCCGCCGCATCTCTCCACAGGGCCGGTGGTCACGAGCTCCCTGCGCGAGCGCGTGTGGCCCACGCTCCTCCGCGTTGGGAATGCGGCGCTAGCGCCCTTGCTGAGTCGTGTGTCTGACGCCATGGAGGACGCCTCGCCGTCGTCGGCTGGGCAGACGGTGTCATCCATCATCGAATTAACAGACTCAGAGCTGACCACTGATGCATCGCTGAGCAAGAGGTGCGTGCGCAGGGATCGCCACTTCTCGCGCTGTGCTGTTGGCTCTTCGGTGGCGGACGCTCCTGCGCGGCAGCCGATGATTCGCGGAGCGATGCCCTGGCACCGCCTGGCTACACTGCTGCGCATTGCGTTTGCCTCCTTCCTCGTGCTGACGTTGTCGCTCACGTACCTTTACTTCTCGCCTTCCCACGAAGTGCAGTGGAAGGGGCCCACCACACCCGCTCTCGCGGTGGTGTCTTCTGTCGTTGGGGATGAGTCCAACACCTACTCAGTGTCCGCCCCCTGGGCAGTGCTGGTGCAGCACGAGGATGCAATGACGCGCTTGAGCTTGACGGAGCGGTCGGGATGCGACAACCTGGCGCTGGACTGTGAAACACACCGTGTGAGTCCAAGCCTTCTGCCCTCCTGGACTCTTCACCTTGTGGAGCCGAGCTGTGTCGACTGCACCGACACGGCAACGTACGCGACGGCCATCGCCGCAACTCGTGACCTCGTGCCGCAGCGCCACGGGGTGTTTGCGACGCCGGCTGCCCCTCTTGGTCGTGTTGGGCCGATTCTCTTCGCCATGCTGAGCGTCACGGACGAAATCTCTGCCCCTGACGAGATACCGCGCTGGCTGTGGCTGAACCACACCTACCGCTGTGTGCCTGCCGTATCAGGGGAGCTGCAGCAGGTGAGCGGGGCGAACCACCACACTGGTTGCCCAGCTCGTCATCCACCTTACCTGGCTGTCATGGGCATCCCCTCCACCGATAACGTTATGCGGCTGCAGCTGCGGGAGGCGCAGCGGCGGACATGGCTGACATACTTAGAGGTGGCCCGAAACGAGAACGGCTTCCAAGGGGCCCTGCTGCAGCTCTACTTGTTTGCTGCATCGGAGAGGGCAACGACACCAAACGTGTCCACGGCGGCGAAGGATACAGCGACGGCGGCGGCCCAGGCGTACGCAAATGCATCCTCTGTAGCGCCCACCGTGAAGGAGTACGAGCTTGCCTCCAAGGCGCAAGAGAGTATCGCTGGCGGCGGTGCTGGTGTCACCTACCGGCAGCGACGAATGGCATTGCGCTCTGGGTGGACTTCCAGCAAGCAGTCGGATGAGAGTCCGTGCGGCCACATAGAAAGTGTCATCTCCGACGGAACGGCAGAGAGGTCTGCACTGTCGTACCTGAGCGGGGCCCTGTCGCTCCCCGTGACGCCGGCGTTCGTGGCCGGCTCCCGGTTTATCTGCCACGCGTCGTCTGCGCTGTGGCAGGAG
Organism: Leishmania braziliensis MHOM/BR/75/M2904; assembly: GCF_000002845.2. Taxonomy (NCBI): domain Eukaryota; phylum Euglenozoa; class Kinetoplastea; order Trypanosomatida; family Trypanosomatidae; genus Leishmania; species Leishmania braziliensis. Next base: position 104,185 of record NC_009295.2, on the reverse strand, counting down.
GCGCTGACGCACCGCAACGTCCTGTGGATCGACATGATGACGGACCGGCGGCCAACGACCAACAAGAAGCTTGGCGAGGCAAAGAACTGGGGCCTGCCGGTGGAGGTTGGGATGAGCCAGAAGCTGATCCTGTGGCTGGCGTACGCGTACCACGCCTTCAAGGATGTCCCTTTCATCATCAAGGGCGACGACGACGCGTACGTGAAGGTGCCGCAGTTCCTGAGCGATGTGCGGTTTATTACAGGCGGCGAAGGTATTAGGCAGTCGCCACCGTCACCGATGACCACATCCCCGCTGTCGGCGGCGCCAGTGCTGCCTACTCCTGAAGGAAGCGCTACTTCAGCTTTGGGCGCAGCCAGCCTTTCATCTGTGCTGCCACCCTCGTCGTCGTCCATCGCTGCGAATTCAACTCATGCGGAGTTGGCTGGACGTATCGCAACTTACCTGCTGCTCGGTGCAGGCACGCGTGCGGAGGCGAAGGGGTCTCAGAGCGGACTATTACACACCTCTGCTAGCAAACCTCCGCGCTGCGTGTACTGGGGCAGCACTCGCCACGTCTCCCAGACGCGGTTTAACGCCGGCATGCTTTTCATGGCGCACCGTCAAGTGGTGCAGGCGGTGCTAGAGCTCCCCGAGTCTCCGTCAATCGCGCATCTCGATGGCATCAAGCACCGGGAGTTTGACGTGATTCGCATGACCCTGCGCGACTTTGATGCGCGGTTTGCTAAGGAGTACTACGCCTCTCATTTCACGACTGAGGACATTCTATTTGGGTTTCTCATTCGACACCGCCAACCTCGCGTCCAGCAACTGTGCCCGGACAAGAAGCTGTATTACGTCAAGGAGAGCTTACATCGGTTTCACGATTTACGTGTTGGTCGTGCGCAGCCTGTCTCGTGGTCGACCGTCGTGGCCCACCGCACGAGGCCGGCGGACTTGCACTACCTTCACTACTTCTTCCGCATAGAACACACCGCCGACGCAATGCACGCCATAAATGCATCGGCGGCGATGCTGCAGAGGGCGACAACGTGGGCCCAGGCGCAGAAGTCGCTGCACCCCAGCAACGTGACCGACTGGAATGACTTGCCCGACACAAAGTGGGCGACCCCGCCTTCCTCGAAGCCACCGCTTGTCGTGGCATCCGGGGATGGAGTGGGGGTGTACAGCCACAAGTACCTGACGTACAGGGCACCGGGAGCGGAGGTCTATCAGGGATTCCAATCACGTCCGTAACTCAGTTCTTTTTGCATATTTCCTCATCGTTGAGAGAGGGCCGTAGGAGGCGGCTGATGCGCTCATTTTTGGCCTCTACCTTCCCTTCCCCTCCCCTCTACCCACTTCCGCGTCGGAGAGCTTCGCTGGCGGTGTGTGGAGGGCTGTGCGCGTCCTGTGCGTCAGTGTGAATCTGCACAACTTGTGTGCCTTTTTAAAAGTATGTTAAAAATATTTTCCTCTAATTTTTTTCTTCTCCCTCCCCCCCTCCGCTCCGCTCGCTTTCGTTTCTGCGCACTGTCGATCCTCTCGCTCCTTCACCCGCCAGCGTCGTTGACTACGCGTGGCAATCTCGAAAAAGGGCGGGGTCGGCGGGCGAGTGCGTGTGCGCAGGTGCGGATCGTAGCGGCCGTGTGGGTGGGTCCACCTCTCGATGGACCTGGCAGAGCGGCCGCCTTGCATTGTTCCCCCCTCCTTCTCACCCCCGCATGGAGACCGGAGGACAGCATGAATGCGAACGGCTCTCTCGCACTTCTCTCCATGCCCCCCTTCTCTCCGTCCCCCGCCGGTAGGCAGGAGGGCACGAGCCCCCTGCTGGAGGGGTCGGGTGCACCCCAGTCCATCATGCCACGTCCCGTTTGACCCCACAGCATCCCAGCCACTCTCCCACGCGCTGGCGGAGCTATGCCAGACATGAATGCTCCTGCATGCGACTCTGTGGGCCACACGCTGCAGAGGGGCCCCCCATACCCGTCGAGCCCCGATGGGCTGACGCTGGAAAAGGGGCTGTGCATGGGCCTTTCCCGGGTGGCCGAGCCTTGCGTTCGCGAGGCCCAACCGCGATCGCCCCGGCCACCGATCGTGCCCCGTGGCCTTGCAAGACTGGGGAAAGGACGGACGTCCAACACGCGTGGAGGTACTGACCGCGGACGATGCAGCCCTGGCGCTGGCGAGGGCGAAGGTGTCCGATGAGCACATCCGGCGCCCCGAGTCCTGCCGATTCCGACCCAGCGATGCTGGCGGTTTCTCCAAGGGGCAGCGCGGCTGCTCTCCAATGGGTGGCAGTCATTCGCAGCGTGGCGCACTGCTGCCCGCGAGTGCCCCGGGCGAGCTGGGCGAATGGCCTGCGTGGACCCCGCCCAGTACACACCGCGGGGCACATCACGCCGATGGCGTCGACCGGCGCGGCGTGTGAGCACTACACCGACGCGCCGTTGGGCCGATGGGGTGCCGCGTGCGTGAACCGGGCGGCCGAGCAAGCCGCCGCTACGGGCACGCGTTGGGGACGGCACGGATGCAGCCGCGCACCGAGTGGTGCGCTGCTGCATTGGGGGCCTTTTCGTTTGTGTCTGCGGGGGCTGCGGTCCCCATTCACTCGGATAGCACTTCTGCTTCCCGCCAGAGCTGCCCACCCAGTCAGTGCAGTTTGCATGTTGCTTCATGGATCGCCTATCGTGCGTGACCCACGGGCCTGCCTCATGAAATCTGGCGAAGGCTCTACAGACCGGCCGGGCTGTGGTCCCGTGAGCCCGGCGCGAAGGGGCGCAGCTGGGCGACACGGGGGGCGTGAGACAGTGCGCGGGAGGGGCAGGGTGGCACCGCACTCTCCCCCCTTCGCTAGCCCCACCACAGGGTGTGTGCGTATCGCTGCTCATGCATAGCAGCTGCTCTCTACTCCTGCTGGCCTGGCCTCGGTGTGAGCGTCACGCACGCACACACCGCCCAGGAGGCGGAGCGATCGAGCCGACAATGCAGAGTCGCTCACGGCCTCGAAGTCTCTCTCTCTCGCTCTCTCCCCTCCCCCTCTCTTGCAGGCCGACGAAGGAAAGCGAGTGTGCTTGCGCATTTCCCCCTTCCCTGCGTTTCTTCTCCCTTTACTTGCAGTCCGCTACTGCGCTCTGTTCAGGCGGAATACGCACGCTGGCGCTCACCTTCCTGCGGACTCTCGTGTGAACATCGCGGTGGCGTACTGGGGAGAGCGCCGCATCACTGTGGGCACCCCCTCTCTCTCGCTTCTCTTTCGTTTTTCTGTTTACTTGCATCCCTGCCCCGCGCTCGGCTTACCGGCGACGCGGGCTCGCCTAGGCCGCCTATATCCCCGGCCGCGTCGGAGCTCGCGCCTCCTATACAGCGAGGCAGCCCTGCGCGCCCCTACCCCCGCGGGTTTGCCTCCCCTAAACGCCAAAGATGTCGTGGATGAGCAGCGAGATGGGCACCCCCGGCGGATCACCAACGTCTGCGATGCCGTTCTCCGGCCCCCCTCTGTCCTGCGTGACCAGCTTGCCGCGGCGATGCACCGGCTTCTTTAGATACTCCGCGACTCCCAACTGTACAGCACCGCGATCACCGAAGCTCAAGAGCGGGGATGCCGGCGGGTCGCGTCCTCCTCCGCAACTTTGGCGTCTTGTTGGGCGCGTTAGGCTCGGCGCGGCGCGGCTTTGGGGGCGGCTCCTGGGCATGCGCGAGCGGCCTATGCACCTGTTCATGTGCGTTGCTCTGTGTGTCAGTTTTGTGGTGGTGATGTGGTGGCTGCTCATGTGGTGCAGGCGCCGTCACCCCCTGTCGGAGGAACAGCTGGCGCGCCTTCTGGGACCGCTCTCCAAGCCGTGGTCTGTGCTGGTGCAGCACGAAGGCGCCGCGGACCGCCTGAGCAAGGTGATACTGGTGGAGGAATGGCTTGCGCGGTGTTCTAGCAGAGGCACCCCGGTGACTGAGTGCAAGGAGCCGCTGCTGCTCTCGCCGCACATGCTCCCGTCGTGGACTCTGCACGTCGTGGAGGAGGACTGCGCGGACTGCACGGACCAGCAGACTTACGCCAGCGCTGTCGAAGGCGTAGTGCTGCAGGCGCGCCACGCCGTGTTCGCGACGTCGGCTGCCCCGCTGGGCCGTGTCGGGCCGATGCTGCTGGCGATGGCGAGCGTGACGGACGACGTGGATGTGCGCGCGGAGCTGCCACAGTGGGAGTGGCTGCGGCACGTGCACGGCAGCGGCTTTCCGGCGGTGGGTGGCGCGGCTGGGGGGTCTGCGCCGCCGCGCGCACCGTATCTGGCGGTGATGGGCATCCCGTCGACGGATCAGCGCCCGCGCGCCGCCCTGCGTGAGGCGCAGCGCAAGACGTGGCTCGCGTACCAGGAGGTGGCGCGCCGCGACAACCACTTTACTGGCGCGCTGCTGGCGCTCTACGTCTTCGCCGCGGCGGAGCCGATGGTGCCTGTGGATCTGGCCTCCGATGAGCAGACGCGTTCAGCGACCATGAAAGGATACGCACAGGACAACGCCTCCACACCTTTCCACCACACGACTGCGCTGCTGCCAAGCTTAAGAGAGTATGATGCGGCCTCATGCGTCCTTGCGACAGGCAACACCACTGGTGACTGCGCCGCTGAGGACTTCGCGCCCCGCCGAGTGGTCCTTCGCCGTGGTTGGCAGTCTGCGGGTATTCCGAGCCCACCCTGCGATCGAGTCCTCAGAACATCTGGCAGCAGCGAGGGAGCTCCAACGTCTGCGCTGTCGTACCTGAGCGGGGCCCTGTCGCTCCCCGTGACGCCGGCGTTCACGTCGCTGGCGGAGTACATCTGCCACGCGTCGTCTGCGCTGTGGCAGGAGGCGCTGACGCACCGCAACGTCCTGTGGATCGACATGATGACGGACCGGCGGCCAACGACCAAGAAGAAGCTCGGCGAGACAACGAAGTGGGGCCTGCCGGTGGAGGTTGGGATGAGCCAGAAGCTGATCCTGTGGCTGGCGTACGCGTACCACGCCTTCAAGGATGTCCCTTTCATCATCAAGGGCGACGACGACGCGTACATGAAGGTGCCGCAGTTCCTGAGCGATGTGCGGTACGTGATGGGCGGCATGCAGGCCCGGCCACCGCCTCCGCCTGCCGATGCCGCCAACCGCAGCACGTACGCGCCGGACATGGGCAGGGCAGAGTGCATGTACTGGGGCAGCATGCATGCGTTTTGGAATGCCCAGTTTAACACTGGCATGACCTTTATGCTGCACCGTCTGCTCGCTCGAGTCGTGCTGGAGCCTCATCCGAACGGGGAGCCTAACGTCGCAGTGCTGCTGGCCGCGGCAGACTTCGACCCTTCATTGTCGCGGGCTTACCACACGTTGGTTTATCACCAGGAGGACATTCTGCTTGGGCTGCTCATCCGAAATGCGCTCCGACGCGCACGCGACATCTGCCCGAACAATCGTGTCTGGTTCATCAAGGAGGGCTTAGCTCGTTTCCATGACATGTACCGCGGCGACTACCACGACGTGACGTGGTCGACGGTCGTGGCGCACCGCTGCACCCCCGCTAATAATTACTACCTTCACCACTTCTTCCAGAGGGAGCACTATGCCACGTTGGCCAGCTCGGGCGGGAAACGCCGCGCTGAGAGAGCCGCTGTGGCGCAGGCGGCGGCGTGGGTGGCGGAGCACCGGCGTGCCATGGGGTCCGAGGTGGTGGGCTGGGACGCCATGCCGGCTGTGCAGTGGGTCCGCGATGTGAAGCGGACGCCTGCGTACGACATGGCGGAGGCGGATGGGGTGCCGGTGTACCGCATCGAGTACAAGTACTGGGCACACCAGTTCACGGCTGTCGATGATGGGCTCTACTCTTTACCGCAGAACTGAGTGCCACTAGAGGCGATGCGCGTTTGCCGGGGGTTTATGTGCTCGGTCCGCTGAGGCGCCACTCTGCTCGCCTTAGCCGGCCGCTCGCCGCATCCCTTGCGGCCGGTCTTTTCGGTTTGCCGCTGTGACTTCCAACGCGCACGGGCCGCTCAGACCCGTTGCACGCACGGCTCGTGTTGGTGACGCCTCCTTCCTCTCCTTTCCCTCGCCGTGTGTGTGGTGTGGTGCCACTGTTCATCATCACCCTGGCCCTTGCACCCCACGGGAATCAAATCGTGCCGGGGTCATGCTAGTGCCCCTCTGACCTCGACTAGATGCCCGGGCCTGTCCTCCCGGCAGGGGGGCACTGCCACAAGCCTTCCAGGTTTGCTTATCCTCTCCATCGAAACAAGAGGTCCTGCAAAGGCAAAGTGGCGAGCGTGCCAGCCAAAATTGGCACACTGTCTTCTTCCACATATGAGCGTGTACTGGAGAGAAAGATGACTGGGGGCCAACAACGAAAGGTGTTAACACGTGCGTGGGAAGAAAAAGGGACGTGTGAGCCTCACTTAGAGCGACCCCTCTCCCTTCCCTCCTCTACTCGTTCTCTTCCCCTTCCTTTGCCCTGGCAGCGGGACTTACCGACCACCGGTGTGCGGGAGTATCAC
>NC_009295.2:82744-97597 GCF_000002845.2 Leishmania braziliensis MHOM/BR/75/M2904 | reverse complement strand
TGCCCGCAGCATGGATGAACTGCGCTTTGCCTTCAACGCGTTTGTGCCCATCATTTCCAAGAATTTAGACGAGCGGAAAACAACTTAGTGACGCGTGTAGAGAAGAGTGTGCATGTGCGGGTGTCGACGTACCCCGTGGGTGGTGTCGATGATTGTTAATACTGTGCTATGCCCTGTGGTGACTCCTGACTGCTGCTGTTTTGCGTCATTCAGCTGCTACTCCATCGACTTCACCGTATGGAGGAGAAGGAAAAAAGGGAAAAGGGGAAAACTGAGTTATTGTGTAGCTCACCGTGTCGTTCGTCCACTCTGATGCTCCGTTGCACGTGAACGGCAGCGGCTTTCCGGCGGTGGGTGGCGCGGCTGGGGGGTTTGCGCCGCCGCGCGCACCGTATCTGGCGGTGATGGGCATCCCGTCGACGGATCAGCGCCCGCGCGCCGCCCTGCGTGAGGCGCAGCGCAAGACGTGGCTCGCGTACCAGGAGGTGGCGCGCCGCGACAACCACTTTACTGGCGCGCTGCTGGCGCTCTACGTCTTCGCCGCGGCGGAGCCGATGGTGCCTGTGGATCTGGCCTCCGATGAGCAGACGCGTTCAGCGACCATGAAAGGATACGCACAGGACAACGCCTCCACACCTTTCCACCACACGACTGCGCTGCTGCCAAGCTTAAGAGAGTATGATGCGGCCTCATGCGTCCTTGCGACAGGCAACACCACTGGTGACTGCGCTGCTGAGGACTTCGCGCCCCGCCGAGTGGTCCTTCGCCGTGGTTGGCAGTCCGCGGGTATTCCGAGCCCACCCTGCGATCGAGTCCTCAGAACATCTGGCAGCAGCGAGGGAGCTCCAACGTCTGCGCTGTCGTACCTGAGCGGGGCCCTGTCGCTCCCCGTGACGCCGGCGTTCACGTCGCCGGCAGAGTACATCTGCCACGCGTCGTCTGCGCTGTGGCAGGAGGCGCTGACGCACCGCAACGTCCTGTGGATCGACATGATGACGGACCGGCGGCCAACGACCAAGAAGAAGCTCGGCGAGGCAACGAACTGGGGCCTGCCGGTGGAGGTTGGGATGAGCCAGAAGCTGATCCTGTGGCTGGCGTACGCGTACCACGCCTTCAGGGATGTCCCTTTCATCATCAAGGGCGACGACGACTCATACATGAAGGTGCCGCAGTTCCTGAGCGATGTGCGGTACGTGATGGGCGGCATGCAGGCCCGGCCACCGCCTCCGCCTGCCGATGCCGCCAACCGCAGCACGTACGCGCCGGACATGGGCAGGGCAGAGTGCATGTACTGGGGCAGCTTGCGTCTCTTTGGTCAACTTACGTATAACTCTGGGCTGCTGTTCATGCTGGATCGTCTGCTCGCTGGAGTCGTGCTGGAGCCTCGTCCGAACGGGGAGCCTAACGTCGCAGTGCTGCTGGCCGCGACAGACTTCGACCCTTCATTGTCGCGGGCTTACCACACGTTGGAATATCACCACGAGGATGTTCTGCTTGGGCTGCTCATCCGAAACACGCTCCGACGCGCACGCGACATCTGCCCGAACAATCGTGTCTGGTTCATCAAGGAGGGCTTAGCTCGTTTCCATGACATGCACCGCGACGACTACCACGACGTGACGTGGTCGACGGTCGTGGCGCACCGCTGCACCCCCGCTAATGATTACTACCTTCACCACTTCTTCCAGAGGGAGCACTATGCCACGTTGGCCAGCTCGGGCGGGAAACGCCGCGCTGAGAGAGCCGCTGTGGCGCAGGCGGCGGCGTGGGTGGCGGAGCACCGGCGCGCCATGGGGTCCGAGGTGGTGGGCTGGGACGCCATGCCGGCTGTGCAGTGGGTCCGCAATGTGAAGCGGACGCCTGCGTACGACATGGCGGAGGCGGATGGGGTGCCGGTGTACCGCATCGAGTACAAGTACTGGGTACACCGGCCCAAGGGAGGGAGTGATGAGTACAGGGACGAGGGCCTTTGCGCAGTGCCGTGAGCTTAGCGTGTTGACGGCCGCACTTGTCGTCGAGCCTCTTTTTTTCTTTTTTTGCGCCCTGTGTGTTGACCTTCTCGTAGTCGCGCTGGGGTGTCGTGGCATTGCGGGTGCGCGTTGTTGGCGCGGCTGTGCGCGAATTACGTGGGTGGGGTGTGTGTGAGACACCGTGCCTGTGCCGGCCGCGAGTCGCCGGGGTAGGCTGTGCGGCTAGTCGATCCCCCCTTCCCCCTTCCCTCTCTCTCTCTTCTGTGTTTTCTTCCTGACTTTTCCCTCAAAATGTTTGTGTGCGCACTTGGGGCGGTGGGACGCTGCACTGCTCATCACCGTGTATAGAGGCTTCGTGTCCGCTCTTGTGGTGCTGTACTATTCTTGCCCTACGGGGATGTGTGTGGGCATCTCTCGTGTGTCTGCGCGCATCCTAGCGCATGCGCGCAGCGGGGCCACACACCCGTAGGTCAGTGCGTTTGAATTATGCGACACATTGCCGCTGTACTGCCACCAGCTTCCCCCCTCCCCCCGCTCCCTCTCTGTGGTGTGTGGGTGAGTGGGATAGCTCTGCTGCTCTCCCCCCATCGGTAATGAGTACCGGCTGTGGTAGCCCTGGATGGCTGTCGCGGCAGCGCGGGCGCACACACTGCGGTGGACTGCGCCGTACGGTGGTGTGTGCGGTGCACGCAAAGGGAGGTGAGGCAGCCCGTGCGCCTCTCCGCGCGTGTGCCGCCCCCCTTCGCAGCTGCCCCCTTCTCGTCCGCACCGTTGCGCCTCTGGCACCGTCGCTGCTCTGGTATGCCTCCTCCAGCGTTGTGTGCTGGCCGGTTGAGTGAATGCTGAGTCTTCGCGCGCGTGCCAACCCGCGTCACCTTTCCCTCTTGTTCGTGCTCGTGAATTCTTCCTGTGCCCTTCTCTCTGTCCCCCTATCCCCTCTTTCCATCTTCACGCTTGGCACAATCTACCTGCACCAATCCTCCGTCACACATATCGCCACAACGATCTCTTGATCGCTGCGTCACCGACGCCGCTCGCTGTACCCCCTCCCCCTCATATGTTCCCCCTTCTCGGAGTTTCCCTCTCTTGCCCGCCTCTTCACGGTAAACTGTGCTCGCGCTAGAATCTGCCGCTAGCAATTACATCGCCTGCTGGAAGACAAGTAAGCAAACGATTACCGCTGCGCTCGTCGGTCTCACTGTCTGATCCTCCTTCCCCTCGCTCCCTCTCAACGCACTCCGCCGGACCACACGTGCGCACCCGCGACAGGGAAGCGAAAGGGGGGAAAGCGAGCGAGAAAGACGGAGGCAACGTACAGGGCGGAAAGCGGGAAGGCCGCCTCTTCCACGCGCACAGCAACGCAGCGGCAAGTGCGACGCCGCTGCGTCTTTTCTACTCTCCCGTACTCTCCCTTGTCCAGTGCACATTGTCGCGGCGGTGTAAAGCGTTGACGACGACAGCGCACGACTCGGCTGCGTCCCTCCCCGTTGTGTGGCGTGTTGCGACGACTTCCTCCCCTCATTTTGCAGCACTCCCCCCCCCCCCTCCCCTCCCCTCCCCCCCTCCCCTCGCGCCCCGTCACTGAGGCGGTGGGCATTTGAGCTCTCCCGTATCCCCTTACGTACCACCACGAGTGCATCACCCTCCCCCCTCCCCCCGTTATTTTCCCGGCGCTTCGTTGCCGTGCGCTGGTCTCTTCGCTTCTCTCGGCCGCCCTTCGTCCAAAGCGCCCCTCCCCTCCCCTCTCCCCGTGCCGTCGCCGCCTCCCGTCTTCGCTGTGCTGCCCGCTCCCTCCCCTCTCCTCGCTCGAAGGGTGGTGGGACTCGCCTTTTGCACCCGTGCCCCGTCAGCGCCGCGGCCGCTCTTGTTCGCCGGTGTGGGCCGCGTGCAGACTTGTCTCCGCTCCGCTCGCGGGGTGTCTGCCGAGTTCACATCTGCGCGTGTTGGCTCCCCGACGCCCTCACACTGCCCGCCGACTTTCCACCTTTTACCCTCTCGTCCTCAGTGTGCCATCATCCCGCCGACGGTAGGTGAGACAAGTCGAGCACAGAGGCTTCTGTGACCGGCACAGGCGCACCAAGGCGCTCCACGCAGGCATCTGCAATCGAGCAGGAAGAGAGCTGACACCCCCCCCCCCCCCACACACACACACATACAAAGGGGGGTTTGTTCTCCGACCTCATTCGACGTTGCAACCGCCCTCTCCCCCTCCCTTGCCGTCTCTGTCTCACCGCCAATCTGAATCACGAGGAGGCGGCGGACGAAGGAGGAGGAGAGTCAGGAGAAAAGTGAAAGCGCGCGCGTGTGTGTGTGTGTGTGGGAGAGCGAGAGAGGCAGCAGGGGGAGGGCCACGCCGGCTCTTCTTCTCACATTCCCCTCGTTTTTCTCTTTTCGGGTGCCGTGTGGTGTAGCGTGGCGGCACTGTGGCCTCTTTTCTGCTCTTTTTGGTTGTCGCTGTGCGGTTGATGGTTTTGGGTTCGACCCCCCCACTTCGCCGCCTTTTTTTTCTTACGTTTCGCTTCTCGTCTTGCCTTTTCTTTTCAAATTTCGTCCTTGAACGGTGGGAGCGGTTCTTCAGTGTCTTTTTTACTTCACTCTCGCTTTTGTTTGCACCTCGCACATACAGGCGCACGCCCAGAGGGGAAGGCGCCTCGCGACTCATTCCTCGTCGTGCTGGTTTCGGTCCCGGTGAGTGTTGTCTTTTTGGGCTTCTCTCTCTCTCTCTTTCTTGCGCGTCCTTTCCGTGGTTTTTGCTCTTCTTCTTCTCTCCTTTCTTTTTTTTTTTGGGGGGCGGGGGCGCGCGCTGTTGTGTAAGTTTTGACTCCCCTCTCGTGTGCCTGTGTGTGTGTGTGTGCGTGTGTGTGGCTCTTCTTCCTCCGGCCTCTCTGTTGGCTCGCATTTTGGCACCACTCGCTACGCGTGGCGAACACGTCAGCGCGATCACCTCCCCTCTCTCTCTCTCTTAGTTTGTTGTGTTTGGTGCCTTCCTCGCTGCGGCATACGCGTACTGCGCTTGGACTCCTCGCTGGCGACTCTTCAGGTTGGCATCGCCCGGTACGTGCGCGTTCCACCGTGTTCACGCTCTCCTGCACCAGGAGTCACTGTCATCCCCTGAGCTCGCCACGAGTGCTCGTCCTGCTAGGACTACTGCTGCTGCTCTGCGCGGACAAGGACCCTGGATCAGGCAGACTGCGCTGGCGAAGAGAGGGAGGAAGTATTCCTTCGATTTTTCTTCTGCTGGTGGGATTGGCCAGAAAAGCCGTCTCTTGTCCACCAGCGTAGTGTCACCCACACACCTTCGGTTCTCTGCCCGCGCTACTCCACGCTTTGCTGCTTGACCGTCTTCCGACAGCGTGCCCTCTCCCTCCCTCTCTCACTGCCTGCCAGTCCTTTTCTCCGGACGAGAGGAACGGCCCCGCTCCTCGTGACTCGAAGAGGCGCCCCTGCTGAAACATGTCTGGTGTGACGTCGCCATTAGTGGTGAAGCGGCGCACAAACGCCCTTCGCGGAAGTGCGACTTGGGATACGACGCTGGTGCCACCCTTGGCAACGGAGGGGTCGGGCGAGAGTTATGCTTCGGTGGGGCAGGGCCCCCTCTCCAACATCTCACCAACTGCGGACCACCTCCGCTCCCCCCACCTCAGCGACTCACACTCCCACGAATTCAGCGCCTGTGGCGTCTCACCCTCCTCCCCAACGAGCCGCCTTCGACATTTGTGTCTTTCGCTGAAACTACCGCTCGCGAAGCTGCTCGGCAGTGGCGCTTGTCGCGTCGTCCACCGCTTTGTCTTGGCGCTCGCTCTTCTGCTACTCCTCTACGTACTAACTGCTACGCAGTTCCTCGAAAATGCGAGCCTCACGCGCGTGGAGAATGCGCTCGACCACCTGGTGAATCTGCAAGACCCAGAGCGTGGGCCGTGGTCTGTGCTGGTGCAGCACGAGGATGCACTGCAGCGACTCAACTTCACACATCAGCAGCGCTGCCGCGTCGGATCGATGCTGTGCGACCCGCTAGTGATCGGCGCCGCCTTCCTCCCGTCGTGGACTCTGCACGTCGTGGAGGAGGGCTGCGCGGACTGCACGGACCAGCAGACTTACGCCAGCGCTGTCGAAGGCGTAGTGCTGCAGGCGCGCCACGCCGTGTTCGCGACGTCGGCTGCCCCGCTGGGCCGTGTCGGGCCGATGCTGCTGGCGATGGCGAGCGTGACGGACGACGTGGATGTGCGCGCGGAGCTGCCGCAGTGGGAGTGGCTGCGGCACGTGCACGGCAGCGGCTTTCCGGCGGTGGGTGGCGCGGCTGGGGGGTCTGCGCCGCCGCGCGCACCGTATCTGGCGGTGATGGGCATCCCGTCGACGGATCAGCGCCCGCGTGCCGCCCTGCGTGAGGCGCAGCGCAAGACGTGGCTCGCGTACCAGGAGGTGGCGCGCCGCGACAACCACTTTACTGGCGCGCTGCTGGCGCTCTACGTCTTCGCCGCGGCGGAGCCCGACCCCATTCTGGACCCATCCGCGGACTCCGCCGAGTCACTGCACAGCGGCACGTCAGCTGCCTCGCCGGGGCGAGCGCGCCTGAGGGTGCTGTTGCCCACGACGGCGGAGTACAAGGCGGCCACCCAGGCGCTCCTGGCGAGGGCCATGCAGGCCGACGGTGTCGACGCCGTTGCCGGCGAGGGCTTTGCGCAGCGCCGGATGGAGCTCCGCCGCGGCTGGAGCATTGCTGCAGTGGACAGCTCACCGTGCGCGGAGGTGGCCAGCAGCTGGACGGCTGGCGGCGCGAAGACGTCTGCGCTGTCGTACCTGAGCGGGGCCCTGTCGCTCCCCGTGACGCCGGCGTTCACGTCGCCGGCGGAGTACATCTGCCACGCGTCGTCTGCGCTGTGGCAGGAGGCGCTGACGCACCGCAACGTCCTGTGGATCGACATGATGACGGACCGGCGGCCAACGACCAAGAAGAAGCTCGGCGAGCCAACGAAGTGGGGCCTGCCGGTGGAGGTTGGGATGAGCCAGAAGCTGATCCTGTGGCTGGCGTACGCGTACCACGCCTTCAAGGATGTCCCTTTCATCATCAAGGGCGACGATGACTCATACATGAAGGTGCCGCAGTTCCTGAGCGATGTGCGGTACGTGATGGGCGGCATGCATGCCCGGCCACCGCCTCCGCCTGCCGATGCCGCCAACCGCAGCACGTACGCGCCGGACATGGGCAGGGCAGAGTGCATGTACTGGGGCAGCATGCGTGTATTTCAGAATGCCCAGTTTAACGCTGGCATGACCTTTATGTTGCACCGTCTGCTCGCTCGAGTCGTGCTGGAGCCTCCAGGTAAAGAAAAGCGTGTAGACATAGCGGAGATGGCGGTAATGAAGTTTGATATGAACTTGTCAGCTATCTATCGAGCCGCACGATTCCACCAGGAGGACATTTTGCTTGGGCTGCTCATCCGAAACACGCTCCGACGCGCACGCGACATCTGTCCGAACAATCGTGTCTGGTTCATCAAGGAGGGCTTAGCTCGTTTCCATGACATGTACCGCGGCGCAGAGCACGACGTGACGTGGTCGACGGTCGTGGCGCACCGCTGCACCCCCGCTAATAATTACTACCTTCACCACTTCTTCCAGAGGGAGCACTATGCCACGTTGGCCAGCTCGGGCGGGAAACGCCGCGCTGAGAGAGCCGCTGTGGCGCAGGCGGCGGCGTGGGTGGCGGAGCACCGGCGCACCATGGGGTCCGAGGTGGTGGGCTGGGACGCCATGCCGGCTGTGCAGTGGGTCCGCGATGTGAAGCGGACGCCTGCGTACGACATGGCGGAGGCGGATGGGGTGCCGGTGTACCGCATCGAGTACAAGTACTGGGCACACCAGTTCACGGCTGTCGATGATGGGCTCTACTCTTTACCGCAGAACTGAGCGCCACTAGAGGCGATGCGCGTTTGCCGGGGGTTTATGTGCTCGGTCCGCTGAGGCGCCGCTCTGCTCGCCTTAGCCGGCCGCTCGCCGCCTCCTTTGCGGCCGGTCTTTTCGGTTTGCCGCTGCGACTTCCAACGCGCACGGGCCGCTCAGACCCGTTGCACGCACGGCTCGTGTTGGTGACGCCTCCTTCCTCTCCTTTCCCTCGCCGTGTGTGTGGTGTGGTGCCACTGTGCACCTTCCACACGCACATGGCACGCCACTTCTTTCCACTCCCCACGGGGTCACCCTTCACGCGCGCTGACTTCGCCTCGGCTCCGGGGTGCGCGCTTACGCGTGAAGGGGGGGTCGCTGTTTTCTCTTCTTTGCCACTGCGTCCGCCTGCGTGGAGAGGCGGACATGCGTGAGATAATGGGAGCGAGGCGAGAGGAGCACGCTGACAGTCGGCGAGGAAGGGAGTGAGTGGTGGTGGGGCGGCGACTCATACAGCTGGCCCCCATTCATACGCCACCGCGAGCGCACACAGGCCTGTGGGGAAGCACGCAGACTGGATGAGGTGCAGCGAGTTTCAGAAGTGCGAGCACTTGTTTGCTTGTTCTCTCTCCCCCTTCTGTGCGCGCGCTTCTACTTTCCTGAAGCTCTTCTCCCTCGAGGCCGGGCAGCGCCTGGCGTACGGCCTTCATCTCTCGGTTTCTTCGCTGGCTGCTGGTGTTTATCGTGTGGAGCAGGCTGGCAACCCCGTGCGCGCTAGTTCCACCCACCCTGCTGCTCGCTCTTCCTGTGCCCTGCTCGCTTGCGTTCTCTCTCACTGTCCGTCCGTCCCCCTCTCTCGCCGTATCTCGCTGGCTCCCGCTCTACCACGGACCATCTCGCTCTCTCTGGTCATTCTTCTTCATTGCAGCTTGTCGCCCTTCCTCTTCGCTGACTCCGTCTTCCCCCCCTTCTCTTGCTTCGCACTCCTCAAGGCATGGCGCCGCCAGCCTCGCACCTCTCCTGTTCCCTCTTGCAGTGAACCGCGCGTTCCCCTCCTGTGCGCACGCACACTCGCTGCAGTCGCCGCGATGTGTAGGCCCCACCCCACCTCTCTTCTCTACTCTTCCGTGGCTCTTTTTTGGTCTGCCCTCTGCCTGTGAGCTCGTGCGCCGACCATTTTTCCTTGAGCCACTCACCATGTGCTGTGTCTGGCTGTGCTGCTGGTACTTGATCCGTGCCGTGCGCCTGTACCAGCTCAGCGAATTCCTTCCTCTCTTTCATGAAAGGGATACCAGCAGCAAATCGCTTGCCTTCCCTCCTTTACCACCGCCTCCTCCATTTCTGTTTCCTGCCAGCGTGTGTGCGGGGGTTCTTCAGTGCTAACAACCTCCTCTCTCTCTTCCCAGCCTCCCCTCCCTCCCCACCCGAAGTGTCGATGCTCCCCTACGTCACTCAAATGATGCTCTCAGCCTCACTCGTATTTTCTCCTTTCCATCTCTCTCCGTTTCACCACCCCACGACCCCGGCGAGATGAGGTGTGGCGGTGTTGGTCTTGCTGTATGATGAGGGGCGACTCCCCTCTCTCCCTTCCTCATCTCTCTCATTTTTATGCACTTTCGGCGTGTGTCTCGCGCTACTCAAACGATTTTATTCTTTGCCGGCTTTGTAAGTCCGCGCGGGTGGTCGAGTCACTCGTTGAGCTCTCGATTGCGCGCGCATTATTTCTCGTTCTTCATTTTTCCCCCAGTTGGGCTTCTCGTCAGGGTTTTACTCCGTCCGGCCTGTGCCTGAGCGTTGTGCTGTTTTCTCCTTCATCTAACGCTTCTCCCTCCCTCTCTCTTGCAGTGTCCTCCCCCCTCTCCTCTGTTGACGGGATGATGGGGGGGAGGGGGCACACCGCAGCGCGTGGCATCGCAGGCGCCAGCACCCCCCATCCCTGCCAACGCAGAGCCGTCTCTGGTGGTGACGGGCCCAAGCGCCGGCGGCGTGGGGGGAGTCCGAGCGACTCCCGGCTGCCGGCGTCGGCGGCCAGGTCATGGGTGGCGGTGCGCCGGAGCGGCCTGCCGCAGCGCCCACGTCCGCGCCATCGATGCGATGGGCGGTGTGCCACAACGCGACTCGGGCGGTATCCCACCCGGGCCTCGCTGTGCCCGCTGGTGTGGGGGGGGCTGAGCCAGCCCGAGGGGGATGCACCGCGTGGCGACCGGCACGGTGGGCGTGGCTGCGGGGCGGGTGGGGCGGGGCTCGAGTGCTGTGGAAATCGGGAGTCCCGTGTCGGAGAATAGAGGCGCTGCAGAGGGAAAGCGCAAGAGAGGCGCGCGTTGTTGTTTTGGTGCTGCTTTAGGCTTAGGCGGTGTGGCACTACCCACGCCGTGTCGTGTCCTCGGCTTGAGCCGCGATAAACGCGGCCGTGGAGACGTACCGCGTCCCTTCAGCAGCGGACTGCGTGACGTGGCAGAGAGGGGTGCCGCAGGTGCTGCAGAGACCCAGCGCCACTGCTGGGTCAGCGCGGTGGTTTTCGTCTCTCAGGCACGCCTCCCTCCACGTCTCTGCCTCTTGCCGACAGATTTGTCTTCCCCGCCTACGCACCAAGTCGCCCTCGACAGAGAGCCCGCGTTGCACGACGCTGTTGTGCGGCACAGCAATACCAAGTGGTCGTCGTGGCGTAGTGAGACCGGTGGAAATGTTGCTGACGGACTCATGACGTGATGTGTCGCTGAGTCCCGCAACGAGACTCTTCTGTAGCACCGTGGCAAGCCGAAGCGCGGACGGTGTGGAGGGAGCCACAAACGTCGGCCACCCACTCTCGTGTCGGCCTACGCGACTTGTACGGGCCAAACTACTGCTGCGGAAGACAAGCGCACAACAGCGACGACACACATAATCGCAAGGACCTGGCGAAACCTCCTCCTCTCCGGCGACGCGAGTAAAGGGCGGGTCCAGTGTAAAGTTTGTTGGTGAAGGTGCTCCAGCCGGACTCAGCATGGCATCCGAGTGCGGTGGAGATCCACCTGGAAGCACGCCCTTCTCTCTGTGCGCAGCGGTCGATACAACATGATTGCGCACTAAGGACATGCGCGCCGGGGAATGTGGCTGATGCATTCCCCAAAGACCACTGCCACGGACGTCCGTAGATCGGAAGGACTTGCACAACATCTGAGATGAGGTGGCAAACCACCGCCTTCTCCAAGTCAGTGGCAGAGATGGACATCGGCCGGTGACTGTTCGAGTCGCTTGAGCTACTCGACCGCCGCATGCGCAGCTGCGCCCTAACGAGAGGGTCATCTGTCCGTGTCAGCTCGGCTTCTTTGCAGTCCGCGCCTCAAGTATGTGAACGAAAAAGAGCGAGAGGTGTGGAGAGCACAAAATGAAGAGTTGTCGGCAGAGCAGAAGAGCTCTGAAAAGAACAGCATCTCGATGGCGGGGGCACTGTCCTCCGTCCCACTGATTCGCTTGTTATTATGAGTCCACTGCAGCACATCTGGTGCCGATCCCGGCTAGACCAGAAGTGTGTGTATGTGGGTGGGGGGAAGAGGGGTATCAGACGCCATGAGGGTATACCACTTCTGGGCCTCCCTTGCCATCAGTTGGCCCTGATGGCCCGCACCGCTGCGAAGTGTACGCCGCAGCCTCATCATGGCCGAGGAGAGTCAGTAGGCGACAGGTGGCTGCCAGAGGCGAGAGAGAATCGACACCTACGCCCCATTTTGGTGTGAATTTTTCGTGTTCAAGCGACCGACGCTCGTCGGCGCTGTTGGCGAACTTACGCAACACCCACATCTCTACCACAAGTCGGCCACTATGAGAGGCGGGCGGGGAGGGGAGGGGAGGGGGCGCAGGCGTGCAGAGGACCAGAAGTGCATGCGTCCCACCCACACCCGCACTGACCCAACAAAGATACCCAAGGCGTGCCGTCGCAGCCCACCACCAACGACTTCTTCTTTTCCTCGCATACGCGTTAGTTGCCAAACAAGAGAACAACGCCCCAAGACGCCTGATCGTCCCCACCCACCACACGCACGCAGCACAGACAGGGGGGGGGGGGGGGGGCAAAATAGAGCAACGCTGCTGCAGAGAGGGGGAAACAACGAACACACCGGCGAAGCAGCTCAGCCGCGGAATAACAGCGAGCGGGGGAGAGAAAAGGAAAACGGGAGCGAGAGAAGATGGCAGAGAGGACGCCGTACCAGACTGCAGTTGCCACCGCGTCGCCTGCAGACACACACGGCAACAGTGAATGAAGACGCTTCGCGAATTATGAGCGGGCTGATGCGATTGGGCAAACGAGCTGCGCGCGTAGCGCAGCGGTCACCTATCGGACACAACGTTCTTGACGCCACAGGCAAGAAAGGAGAATCACAGACAGTGCGCGCGCGCCCCCCATCGCCGGGGGGCGGATGGCAGGCCTCCCACCACCACCACAGGTCCAACGAGGAGATGCGCTCACAAAGACAAAACAAATCCACGAAAGCCTGCGCATCTCCACCTCCCCACAGCCTCTTAGCGTCGCCTTCTCCTCTTACCGCTACTCGAGCTGTTTGTCGCCGCACCAGGCTGCAGCGTCGCTTGATGATTTCCCCTGCTAGTATTGGCGCTGGCGGCCGCCGCCGCCTCGTCGGCGGTACTGCCACGTGGCAGACGCGATCCGCTGAGCTCCTTCCGCAGAACCTGGCCAAAGTTGGATTTAAAGTAGTTCACTGACTTGGGAGTGCTCAGAATGCACGTGTGCTTCTCTCTTTGGCTGTCACGGATGCGCACGAGACATTTGGTCGGTACGATATCGCCAGCCCTCGTCGTCGGCTCCGCCGTGGCAAAGTGGTAGGTATTCTCGCGGGCCTGTTGCTGCTCCTTGAAATAGTCCTCCGCCGTCCCACAGGGTGTGGCACTCGTGCGATAACGGAAAAGTATAGCCGCCTCGCGTGTGCAGAGATCCTCCCATTCGCTGCGGGTCAGCACGTACGCGGGTTGGCCGTGCGTGGCCCCCGTGACAGCGTTGTCCAACCCACTGCTGCAGTGGTTAGAGACGAGCTGAGAGAGATGAGCGCCAGTGGTACGAGGGCAAAGCATTCGCGACGCCATGGCGTACTGCTCGGCGAGGTAGGCGTCACCCTCCTCCGTCGGTGTGCCGTCCTTGGTGAGGAGTTCCGCCTCTTGTGCCTGCTGCCATGCGCTCTGAATGTATGCCTCAGCCTCCTTGAGCGCCGCCGCGCGCCGCCTTTCCGAGAGTAGAGCTCGGCCGTTAGCACGAGTGTCAACCCTCTCCGCCTGCGCCGCGGTCGGCACACTCCTCGGGCCAAAGCCACCCTTCAGCACAATCCAAATGGACCCGCCGCGCCTGCTGCGCCGCTGCGAGCCCCGGCGTACATCGCGCGTGGCCCTTTTCGAGGCTTTAGCGCCTGTCGTGCACACACCTGCACTCGAGGCTGCCGCTGCTGTGGCAGCCTCGCGTCCATTTCGTTGCTCTTTTCGGTTCGCCTTCAGCAGGTGGAACATTCTGCTGAGCTCCGATAGCAGCGCCTTTTCCTCAACCGGCTTGCGCATTCCGCCTATTTTGGTAGACATCGCCGCGAGCGATAGGCAAAGCGCTTTGGTGGAGAATAAATCGAAGAACGCCCGCCTTGGAGAAACCTGAATGCCCCTCACCGCTGTCAGTGGTGGCGTAACGTTGCAGAGACACGTCAGCGTAGACTACAATGAAAAAAAAAAGCGAAAGTGAAGCTGAAATTGCCGCGTCGGGTGCTGACGTGGCACAGCGAGCCTCACCGTGGGTCAGAGCAAGCGAAGAAATGAGGACTAGACGGGAGTGTGTGGCCACCACTGCCTCTGCGCTCACGCACAGGCTCCGTAGAAGTGTCCCCAGCCAGCACAGCCGGTGGTTGCATAAACAAAGAGAGACGAGTGACGGTGCGCAATCCCGCAATACCGACGTGTCGTGTGAAGGGGAAGGGGGGAAGGAGGCGCTGGGTGGCGGAGGCAGGGAGCACTGGGAGCCCATCGCACGAAACAGGACGTACATCACCCGCCAACACAGCGTAGCATGGGGAATGAAAAGTCGATCTGATCACCAGGGGTAGGCTCAGGAATCACACAACTTTCATTTCACTCCCCTTGCTCTTATCTCCCACTCGCTTTGCCTCGTGCGTTCGTAGCTTCCTGATCTACACCCCCACCCCTCCCCCCCCCCCCCCGAAGGGGCGTTGCGCCACAAATGCGCTCACCCCCTCACCCTTCATCAGTTTCACCCTATTAGCGTCTTCTCATGTGTCATTACCCCAGCGCCGATTCGCCAGTAGCTGTGGCACCCTCCTCCTCTATGGAGTAGAACGGGGCAGTCCTCGACGGCCACAACCTACAGCGTACCGAGGCACCACCCACCACCACCCCCTACAGAGAAACATTCATCTCCACATGGCTGCAAACACACAGGAAAGAGGCGTTTTTCGTTTCAGACAAGTGTTGTCCCTCCATGGGCAGAGAGCGCCTCGCCTCCGCTCCGTCACCGCGACACACAAACTCACAGTGCACCAGGCAAAACAACGACACACAAGACACTACAGCAGACGCGCGGCATTTCATCCGGGGAGTTGGGCAAAGCAGCACCAAAACAACAACGCGCGCCTCTCTTGCGCTTTCCCTCTGCAGCGCCTCTATTCTCCGACACGGGACTCCCGATTTCCACAGCACTCGAGCCCCGCCCCACCCGCCCCGCAGCCACGCCCACCGTGCCGGTCGCCACGCGGTGCATCCCCCTCGGGCTGGCTCAGCCCCCCCACACCAGCGGGCACAGCGAGGCCCGGGTGGGATACCGCCCGAGTCGCGTTGTGGCGCACCGCCCATCGCATCGATGGCCCGGACGTGTGCACTGCGGCAGGCCGCTCCGGCGCACCGCCACCCACAACCTGGCCACCGACGCCGGCAGCCGGGAGTCGCTCGGACCTCCCCACGCCGCCAGCGCTTGGGCCCGTCACCACCAGAGGCGGCTCTGCGTTGGCAGGGATGGGGG